>NC_030430.2:25470226-25500226 GCF_001660625.3 Ictalurus punctatus
ACCGCTGGCAGCAAAAGTGAGTGCACCCCTAAGTGAAAATGTCCACATTGGGCCCAGTGTCAATATTTTGTTTGGCCACCATTATTTTCCAGCACTGCCTTAACCCTCTCGGGCATGGAGTTCTCCAGAGCTTCACGGGTTCCACTGGAGTCCTCTTCCACTCCTCCATGACGACATCACGGAGCTGGTGGATGTTAGTGACCTTGTGCTCCTCCACCTTCCGTTTGAGGACGTCCCACAGATGCCCAATAGGGTTTAGTTCTGGAGACATGCTCGGCCAGTCCATCACCTTCACCCTCAGCTTCTTTAGCAAGGCAGTGGTCGTCTTGGAGGTGTGTTTGGGGTCGTTATCATGCTGGAATACTGCGTACTGATCATGCTGTGCTTCAGTATGTCACAGTACATGTTGGCATTCATGGTTCCCTCAGTGAACTGTAGCTCCCCAGTGCCTGCAGCACTCATGCAGCCCCAGACCATGACACTCCCACTATCATGCTCGACTGTAGGCAAGACACACTTGTCTTTGTACTCCTCACCTGGTTGCCACCACACACGCTTGACACCATCTGAACCAAATAAGTTTATCTTGGTCTCATCAGACCACAGGACATGGTTCCAGTAATCCATGTCCTTAGTCTGCTTGTCTTCAGCAAACTGTTTGTGGGATTTCTCGTGCATCATCTTTAGAAGAGGCTTCCTTCTGGGACGACAGCCATGCAGACCAGTTTGATGCAGTGTGCGGCGTATGGTCTGAGCACTGACAGGCTGACCCCCACCCCTTCAACCTCTGCAGCAATGCTGGCAGCACTCATACGTCTATTTCCCAAACACAACCTCTGTATATGACGCTGAGCACGTGCACTCAACTTCTTCGGTCGACCATGGCGAGGCCTGTTCTGAGTGGAACCTGTCCTGTTAAACCGCTGTGTGGTCTTGGCCACCGTGCTGCAGCTCAGTGTCAGTGTCTCGGCAATCTTCTTATAGCCTAGGCCATCTTTATGTAGAGGAACAATTCTTTTTTTCAGATCCTCAGAGAGTTCTTTGCCATGAGCCGCCATGTTGAACTTCCAGTGACCAGTATGAGGGAGTGTGAGAGCGTGAGTGTCTGAACTTTTTTGGAGTGTGTTGCAGTCATCAGATTTGGTATGAGTGTATATTTTCAAAATAAATTTAATTCACAAAGTAAAACATCAAATAATGTGATAATAATGTGTTTTCAGTATAGTACAGGACGAATTAAACTTTCAAGCAACGCTTTGTTGTTAGTTTTTTTTGCATTTTCCATACTGTCCCAACTTTTTCGGAATCGGGGTTGTATATAAATATATATATACTATTCTTTGCGATTTAGCACTCGTACATAAAGTCGTTCTGCTGAATTCTGGACTCTGATTGGTCAGATTGGAAGGTGTTGATTCATTTTCTATAACAGCGTGACTGGGAGTGTGTTGTTCCTCTTATCCCGTACACGACGTGCTAGCTATACTCATCAGTCTCCGTTTATCAGAATCCGAACCAAGCACAGATCCACACGTTGAAGGTCGAAGGTCACGTTTAAGGTCTCTAGGAACTGGCTGGGATTTGAACCCACAACCTTCAGGTAAAACAATCCAAACCTCACAGCTTTCAATTTCTCCAGAAACATCTGGAGAACATCAGCACCTACATAAAACAAATAGGAGCTACCGTTTTCCTAGAAACGCGGCCACCGGGCTCGCTGCGCAAAAATAAACGTCAAAAGGTGGGGGTTTTTTTAAAATCAAAGACAAGGCCAAACGTGAGGATGTGCGTAAAAGAACGTGCGCGGGGGAGACAAGACACAACACACTGTGTGTTCGATCACGGCCGAACGTGTTACGGGAAAGGATGCGGCCTCGTTCCAAATCCAAACCTCTAGGGTGAAAAGGAGGTGAAAAGCCAGTGCAGGGATTTAACACACACACACACACACACACACACTCACACACACACACACACACACACACACACAATAAGTGCATTGTCACTGCTTCGGCTGGCACGCGCAAGTCAGAGCAACCATAATGATACAGTGTAGAGACACACACACACACACACACACACACACACACACACACACACTCATACTCTCTCTCACACACACTCACACTCTTACTTGTTCACAATCTGAGATTTTGAAATGACAAAGTTAGAGGCAAATAAACATAAATGCATTATTTACATACTTTTAAAGTAAATACACACACACACACACACACACACACACACACACACACACACCTCTGAACCCCTGCTTAGGAGGTGTCCTTGGCTGCAGATTGTTTTCACGGTGAATCCCAGAGTCCACCCACACACACCGGACCTGCAGAGACCTTCTGTTCCAGCACAAAGCTGCCAACACACACACACACACACACACACACACACACACACACACACACACACACATACACACACCTTGAACATACACATGCATGCTTGTGTATAAGAACAGTGTCAAATGTATACACACACACACACACACACACACACACACACACACACACACACACACTCACAGTGACATGGTAGTGTGTGTGTGTGTGTGTGTGTGTGTGTGGTGCAGGTACAAGTGGATCAGCTACGTTTGAATAATTGCCGAGAATCCAGTTTTCATTTCTCTCCTTTTTCTCGTTTCCACGGTAACTCTTCTTTCATTCTTTCATTTTGTCTTCTCCCTGTCTCCACTTCCCTCTGTGCACGAGGACAGCGACCGACGGCCTATTCTGACCGCATCCACTTCCCAAATACACGTTCCAGACATACTGTGTGCGCACACACTCCTGCATGCACAGGCGCACACACTCACTCACACACACGCACACGCACACACTGCATGGCTCTACCACACTCTGGAAGTGAAAGAGGAACTTTTTCAGGCCCTTTCTTCCTTGGTGGAGGGGCTGTGGTCACTCATGTGAGTTGGGATAATGTGTGTGTGTGTGTGTGTGTGTGTGTGTGTGTGTGTGTGTGTGTGTTTGTGTGTGTGTGTGTGTGTGTGTTTGAGAGTGTGTGTGTGTGTGGAGGTCAACCCTGAAGTTAGTGCTACTAAGGAATAATAAAGTCATCTGCTCAGTCTGGTTTGGACCGGTTCCATGCGTCACTGAGCCAGCCGGAGCAGGGTGTGTGTGTGTGTGTGTGTGTGTGTGTGTGTGTGTGTGACAACGCTGAGTAATTCTCAATTAATTGCTGATAAGCATGGCTCGTGACATGTTTAGTTGTTGTACACTTTTAACAGGACAAATAATGGTGATGAGCGATCGGTCGTCGGGAATGATGGTGATCAGTGATTGGTCGACAGGAATCAATGGTGGTCAGTGATTGGTTGACTGGAATGATGATGATCAGTGATTGATCGACAGGAATCGATGGTGATCAGTGATTGGTCGTCAGGTAACGATGGTGATCAGTGATTGGTCGTCAGGAATGATGGTGATCAGTGATTGGTCATAGGGAACGATGGTGATGAGTAATTGGTTGTCGGGAATCGATGGTGATCAGTGATTGGTCGTCGGGAATGGTCGTGATCAGTGATTGGTCGTAGGGTA
This sequence comes from Ictalurus punctatus, assembly GCF_001660625.3. Classification (NCBI taxonomy): domain Eukaryota; kingdom Metazoa; phylum Chordata; class Actinopteri; order Siluriformes; family Ictaluridae; genus Ictalurus; species Ictalurus punctatus. Next base: position 25,473,793 of record NC_030430.2, read on the forward strand.
ACGATGGTGATCAGTGATTGGTCGTCAGGAATCAATGGTGATCAGTGATTGGTCGACGGGAATGATGATGATCAGTGATTGGTCGTCAGGTAACGATGGTGATCAGTGATTGGTCGTCAGGAATGGATGGTGATCAGTGATTGGTCATAGGGAACGATGGTGATGAGTAATTGGTTGGCGGGAATTGATGGTGATCAGCGATTGGTCGTCGGGAATGGTGGTGATCAGTGATGGGTCGACAGGAATCGATGGTGATCAGTGATTGGTCGTCAGGTGACGATGGTGATCAGTGATTGGTCCTAGGGTAACAATGGTGATCAGTGATTGGTCGTCAGGAATCAATGGTGATCAGTGATTGGTCGTCAGGTGACGATGGTGATCAGTGATTGGTCCTAGGGTAACAATGGTGATCAGTGATTGGTCGTCAGGAATCAATGGTGATCAGTGATTGGTCGTCGGGAACGATGGTGATCAGTGATTGGTCGTCAGGAATCGATGGTGATCAGTGATTGGTCATCAGGAATCGATGGTGATCAGTGATTGGTCGTCGGGAACGATGGTGATCAGCGATTGGTCATCAGGAATCGATGGTGATCAGTGATTGGTTGTTAGGAAACGATGGTGTTCACTGATTGGTATTCACCACTTCGCCTCTTATTTGCATAAAGTCAAACATGGCTGTCACTTGGCCCCGCCCACTTCACATAAACACTTTATTATGAACGAACACTGTCACAAAGCAAATTTACATAAATATATCAACGCAGGATTTCAATTTTTTTTCATTTTAATTTTAAATGGATCCCTAATGCGCAAGCCAGAGGCGACGGTGGTGAGGAAAGGAAGGAACCTCGAGAGGAACCAGGCTCTGCAGAGAACCTCATCCTCCTCTGGGTGACACCGGATTATAAACACGATTACCTGTTTAATGATGGAGATCTCAGTGAAAAACTGTTCAGTCCTGAGGCCATCCAAGGAACAACATCAACGGCCATCTTCATGGTTTCTATGTGGAACCAGCCACAGTAACCTTATTGATCTTTAGGCCGTCCGTGGGGGGGAGGGGGGGGCCGTCCTCAGCAGGATCAACCGTACTCTGGCCTTCTTCGCTGTCGCACTGAGACCTGACCACTGGGCCACCATTTTGAAAATATCTGGTCCATTTCATTACGTGATAACACACACACACACACACACACACACACACACACACACACACACACACACATGCTGATTTCTCACTGTGGGAGGACATTTTGGCTCCCTTTAATTACATTCCTGCACCTCTCCTCTATAATAGGGCACATAGCTGACATTCCTCCTCTGGTGCCAGTTCATTCTGCACTACACACACACACACACACACACACACACACACACACACACACACACACACACACACACACACACTGGACCTCTAGTAATTATTTCAACGACGGAAAGACATGACAATGAAAAGTAAGTGAAGGGTCGTGTTTCCTGCGTATCAGAACCGGCCCGAGCCGGATAGAACCGTTGTGGACTTCTGTTTTTCTCCCGCTCTTATTTCTATCCCTCGTTCATTGACGACATCCCCTCCTTCATCACATCGCATATAACATCACGTCACATCATCCCTCACTCCTCTCTTCTTTTTTTCATCCGTTTCGTTTCTGCCTTGTCACGGTTTCCAGCGAACTCGTGAGCAGACACCAGGCTCGGCGCTCGGACGCTGCGTGCCGAAAAAAACCAAAGAATTAAAAAACGCTGAGCTCTTTTTCCACAGAAAGGACGGACAGTCTGGATTTCGTAACCATCTCTTACCATGCTCTCCATCGGCATGGTGAGTCAGAGCAGAATGAGGAAGCAGTTAAAAGAGATCAGGCGAAGGAGAAGGACGAGAAGGAGAAGCGGAAGGAGAGCGTCGTGAAGGAAAAGAAAACATTTTTCCACACTTGACTCTCTGAGTTTCGGTGTGTATATACACTATACACACTACCTGCACGCTTAAACATATAAAGAAACATAATGGTTCTCACATAGAAGAACCGTTTACCTTTATTTTTTTCATGAAGAACCTTTTTTTGGGGTTTTGTTACCCACCGTAAGTGCTGTCGTCATGTGGAACAATCTTTGTGGTAGAAAAGAATGATTCGGTTTACGGCAGCGACCACAACATTTTTAAGAAACCGTGAACAACAAAAAAAAAAATGCTCATTTGGGAACCAAAATTAGTTCCTCTTAGAAAACAATAGCACAATTAAAAGGTTCCAGCATAAAGGCAACTCATTTCCCTCAACTCATCAAAATGTTGAACCCGTACATTTAGAAGCAGAGAACCTTTTCTGAAAGGGGAAACGCTCTGTTTTAGGGTTCTCTGTGGAACTTTTAAGGGTTCTGTATTTTTTAAGACATGTTTTTAGTTCCTATCAGAAAGGGTTCCATGTGTAGAAGATCAGCCAAGAGCCCTTTCTGACTGAAACACACATGGAAGTAAAGATAGTTTCTCTAAGAAAGTTGACAAGCATGAAAGATGCCACGTAGAAACCTAAAATGTATCTACTTAGAACCCTTTTGTATTGAGGAAACACTCTGTTTTAGGGTTCTCCATGGAACTAAAAATGGAATATTTAGTATCCTTAAAAATTAAAATGTTAACTTGGGTTCCAAGTAAGTTCCTTTTTAAAACAGAAAAAAAACAACAATTAAGAAGCCTTTCTCAAAGGGAAACAGTCTGTGTCAGGGTTCTCCATGGAACCTTTAAGGGTTCTGCATTTTCTAAGATTAACTATTTTAATTCCTACAAGAAAGGGTTCCAGGAAGAGCCCTTTTAGGCAGCCAAAACTCTACTTAACTAAAGTAAATAATAATAATAACTACTTAGAACCCTTTGTGATAAGGAAACACTCTGTTTTAGGGTTCTACATGGAACTAAAAAAAAACATTTGTCTTAGAATATTTTGAACCCTTAAAGATTACATGTAGAACCACAAAACAAATGTTAGAACCAAAAACTAAGAACCCTTTCTGACAGAGAAACACTGTTTTACATGGATCTAACAATAGACTGTCGTAGAAAATGGAGAACCCTTAAAGGTTTCATGCAGAATTTACTTCCACTAAGTGAGTATCAGAAAATGTTTCAGACTAGAATTGTTTTAGGAGGCCATTATGGTCAAAGTAATATCTAGAACCTGTTAGGTGTTCTTGGTACATGGCTTCTATAAGGGTTCATTGGATAATTAAGAATTCTTAGCTTCATAAAAATGGTTCTACTTGGATCCATTTCTAATAGGGAAACACTCTGTTGCAGGGTTCTACATAGAACCTTAAAGGTTTTCCTCAGAGGCACAACTGAAGATCCCTTAAGGGTCTTGCCACTCTTGGAAAGCTCTTAAGGGTTCTGTCCCTCTGCAGGAACCCTACAAAGGACTGTTTCCTTATCAGTAAAGGTACCAAGTTAAACCTTTTTATGGAGCTAAGAATTGTCCAATGAACTCTTAAAGAACCGATCAAGAACCCCTTTTTTCCCCAGAGTGCATCAAGTACCAACATAGCTAAATATTAGTAATTAATAAAGTTCTAGATATTAAGGAGAAAATAATGAACAATCATTTGGAGTTACCAAGTTAATACTTACACTATTAGAAATAAATTGTGCTTCAAAAGTTCCTAACCTTCAAGGAAGGGTTCTACTAAAATATGTCCTTAAACTGAGTAATTTAGAACCATTAATGGTTCAATGGTCCCTCAGACGGATCCTTACAGTAGAGTGTTCCTCTATCAGACAGGGTTCCCAGTAGAATCATTTGAGGAAGCTAAGAACCTTTGAGAGCCTTTGCAGAACCCTTTCTTTTAAGAGCGTAGTGTTTTACACCAAACTAAGAGCATCTGAAAGGAAATGGCGTAAATCTAAGAATCCAACTGACCTAACGAATTACCAAACACTTCTCGCTTCTTTTTCCAATAGCATCTCCATTGCTAAAGCCACGTACTACCAAGAGAAGATTGGCAGTTCTCCCAACACCCGCACTCTCTTCAAAACCTAACCCTAATCCAACTCTCCAATTTTCTCACACAGAACAACCTCCTGGACACCAAGCACTCTGGCTTCAAGAGCAATCACTCCACGGAGACTGCTCTACTTTCCGTCACTGAAGCCTTACGACTAGCAAGAGCACCCTCTAGATCATCTGTCCTCATCCTACTCGACCTCTCTGCTGCCTTCGACACTGTGAACCATCAGATCCTCCAGCCTGGGCATCACTGGAACTGTTCTGCGCTGGGTGGAATCCTATCTCTCCTATCTCTCAGACAGATCCTTCAAGGTGGAAGGGAGGTATTTCTGAAACTCAGCAACGCACAACTGGCGTTCCACAGGGGTCAGTTATGGGTCCACTCCTCTTTTCTATCTACACTACATCTCTAGGGCAGGCGATTGAGTCTCATGGCTTCTCATATCAGTGCTATGCTGATGACACCCAGCTCTATTTGTCCTTCCAGGCTGACGATCCATCCGTCTCTGCACGTATCTCTGCTTGCCTGTCGGACATCTCGGTTTGGATGAAGGAAAACCATCTTAAGCTCAACCTGGCAAAATCTGAGCTTCTCGATTCTCGAGTCCTCCCAGCCTGCCCCTCAATCAACCACAACCTCACTGTACAGTTCGGCTCAACCACACTCAAGCCAACCAGGACGGCCAGGAACCTTGGAGGGATTCTCGATGACAGCTTGACCTTTACAGACCACATCTCAACAACTGCACGGTCCTGTAGGTTCATCCTGTACAACATCAAGAAAATCAGACCCTACCTCACCAAACAGGCCCCACAGATACTAGTCCAGGCTCTTGTTATCTCAAAACTGATCTACTGCAACTCACTACTCTCGGGTCTCCCGGCAGCTCCATCAAACCCCTTGAGATGATTCAGAATGCAGCAGCACGCCTCATCTTCAACCAGCCCAAGAGAACCCATGTCACACCCCTCTTCATCTCCCTCCACTGGCTTCCTGTAGCCGCCCGCATCAAATTCAAGGCCTTGATGCTCACCTACAAGACCTTGTCTGGAATAGCACCCTCGTACCTCAACTCTCTCCTGAAGGTTTACGTTCCCTCACGCAATCTGCGATCAATCAACAACCGACGCTTAGTAGTGCCTACTCAGAGTGGCTCAAGGTCCCTTTCAAGAACATTCAAACTAACTGTTCCTCAGTGGTGGAATGAACTTCCGGCCTCAGTCCGGACCTCAGAATCTCTCACCATCTTCAAAAAACAGCTAAAGCCCCACCTCTTCCATGAACACCTATCCAACCCATAAAATTTAAAAAAAAAAATTTACTCTGCCACTTACACCTGTACTCTGTGCTCTTTGCTTCTTCTGGAACTCAATTAAAAGATCTTGTATGGTAGCACTACTTGTATTGTTCTCTGCTTGATATATCGCTTTGCTTGTATTTTCTCATTTGTAAGTCGCTTTGGATAAAAGCGTCCGCTAAATGAATAAATGTAAATGTAAATGTTTTAGGAATTTTGGAGAAACTATGATGCCAATGCAGTGATGTCATTCAGTCATTTTGCACTGATCAGTTATTAAGTGATGCCACCCTGTTAACGAGGGCTTGCCACCCCTTTGCCACCCCATATCCAAAACTCTGTGTGGTGCGCTTAAGATAACAGTATGGGGGTGACGTCAGGACTTGTAGCTTTTCTAGCAGCGTATTTATTTTTAAAATGATTCCCATGAGAATATTATAAGCTCCGCCCACATGCATAAGCCCGTTTTTTGAAAACGTAGTTTTTATCCGTAACTCCTTAGTTCCACAAACTCGATGAGACTACAGTGCTTATGCATGATCTCGGCTTTTTTTCCTCGGCCTGTCTCTTTCTTGGCGTCTGTGAGGAGTAGGAGCAACGTTAGCGTTAGCAGCACAGCAGGCCGTCGGTGTAGCTAATGACGGGGATCAGGGAGAGGCAGAGGCAGTAAAAGGCAGTTGATGAGGTCTCCCACTGACACTCAGCTAATAATCCTCCTCCCCGTCTCTCAGCCTCGAGCCCTTCCTTCCATCTGGAGCCGAGCTACGCTATGGCTGTCCACTTCTCAGAATAATGACATCCTCAGAACAAGTATAGCCGGGATCTGCGCGGCTTAGCATTAAAAAAACATGCTAGGAATTAGCCATAGTAGTGCTCTCGGTGGACCTGAGCGTGCTGAATCGGAAGCGTTAAGGGGTTCTTGTTTCCAATCTTCTCTTTTACATACTGTAGCACCAAAAGAGAAAACACCAAAGAACCCTTTAGTGCTCTTTTTTAGACTAGTTAGCTAGGCTCTGTAGCAGCACTTTGTACTTTAGCCTTGCTGTTCTTATTGTAATTACTGATTTTGTGGGAACGTACTCTAGCAGTTCAGTGAACGTTCAATGTACTTTTTTTTCTTTTAAACTATGAGCAACATTAATAAACTACCAAGGCATTCACGTTCATTCTGAATGCTATTTCTGATTAGCATTTCGCTATTTTTTAATTTTATTTTTAAAAATTTTTTATATAGAAAAATGAGATACTAGCCAGCTGTTGTTTTTCTTTTGGCTCACAGTTCCCTCGTATTTACTCAGCTGTAGCAAGTGAATTCCTTTTACACATTCATAATAATAATAATAATAATAATAATAATAATAATAATAATAATAATAATAATAATAATTTTAAATAGGTCAAACATTCAAAAGTTATTCATGGAACATTAATGAATCAATCTATGGTCACAATGAATTAAAAAATGTTACCAATTATGTGTCAATTTTTTTGAAACACATTAATTAAGAAATAACACCAATTAATCAATTAATTGATTAACTGATTAGTTGATTGGTTGATTCATGAATTAGTTAGTTTGTTTATTGAAATATATTACAATAGCGGTATAAAACCAAGAGAAAATCGAAAAATAAAATAACTTGTAGAGACACGCAATCAAAAAACTTTGGAAAAATTGAAATATAAAAACTATCGAGTACAAAAGGGAGTACATACAGAGCCGCTCTGTGACAACACCGAATGGATCAGGCCAGGATCCCTCGGATAATTCCAGAACACCATACTGCACTTTCAGAGGTTCTGAAAACGTATTTATTACATTTAGTTATAGTTTGTTTTTTTTAAATCGGTTTAGGTGGAGCGTCCGCCTGCGAATGAGCCGTTACTATAGAAACGATGACAGAACACGTACATTAATATAAACGCTTAATATAATATAAATGTGACATATATTGTGTAACATCAATACCTTCTGACCAATCAGAATCCAGAATTCATCAGTTTCAAATCAGATCAGGTTTTCTTTCTTCATCTGACTCACACACGTTTCATTCCCCTGCATTCAGCAGTGAACATTGTCAGAGGAGTGTGTTAGCTGTCACTCAATCATCAGGGTGTTACATCATCGTTTTCATCATTGCTGGGAATCAGACGAGTGTGTAATGAGATCACGCTGCTCATGAAAACCCTGAAAACCCTCAAGATCACCATGCGCGGAATTTTCCGATAAGTGTATAGATGCGTGCGGTGACTCAGAATAATCAGAAGAAAAGAAATGGAACCTCGTAACTTAAAGAAGTAAACAATTTATCCAAATCGTTTCTTACTAAGTACAGTTGTGGCCGGAAGTTTGCACACCCCTTGCAGAATCTGTTAACAAAATAAGACGAATCATAAAAATCCCAGGTTGTTGTTTATTTAGTCCTGTCCTGAAGAAGCTATTTCACATAACAGATGTTTACATATAGTCCACAAGACAAGATTATAGCTGAATTTATAAACAAGTACCCCGTTCAAAAGTTTACACACCCTTGATTATTAATCCCGTGTGTCGTTACCTGGATGATCCATGACATGATGTGTTTATGTTCTGTGAGGGTTCTTCATGAGTCCCGTATTTGTCCTGAGCAGTTAAACTGCCCGCTGTTCTTCAGAAAAATCCTCCAGGTCCTGCACATTCTTTACTTTTCCAGCATCTTCTATATATTTGAGGCTATATGATGTTGAGATCCATCTTTACATACTGAGGACAACTATTACAACTATTACAAAAGGTACCAACATTCACTGATGCTCAAGAAGGCAACACGATACATTAAGAACCAGGGGGGTGTAAACTTTTGAACAGGGTGATCGGTGTAAATTGTTAGTGGGAGACATGTAAAATGCTTTATGTAGCGTCTGAAAGGCGGTACTAAATGAAAAGATCTTTAAACAAAATAATAACAATTTACACGGATCATTCTGTTCAAAAGTTTACACGCCCCTGGCTCTTAATGTTTGCATCTTTTGTAATAGTCGTGTACAAGTCCCTCAGGTGTCCTCGGTATGAAAAGATAGTTCTCAACATCATATAGCCGCTTTTGGAAAGGACTCAAATATGCAGAAGATGCTGGAAAAGTAAAGAATGTTCAGGAACTGAGGATTTTTCTGAAGAACACTGGGCAAAACAAACAAACAAGGGACTCCGGAAGAACTCTCACAAAACCTAAACACATCATGTCGGTGATCATCCATGTAACGACACACAGTATTAATAATCAAGGGTGTGTAAACTTTCGAACGGGGTAATTTTTTAAATAAATTTAGCCATTATCTTGTCTTGTGGACTATATGAAAACATCTGTTATGTGAAATATATTATTCAGGACAGGACTAAATAACCAACAACATGGGATTTTTACGATCCGTCTGATTTTGTTAACAGTATTAAGACTGCAAGGGGTGTGCAAACTTCCGAGCGCAACTGTACATCTTTTCATACTCACTGATAACGATCCTGATATGCACTTACGGTGCGTTCAAGTCATGTCGAAGGACGGTACCTACGAGTCGAACGCACATCGACGCCACCATAAAGTCGTAATTACGAGTGGGGAAACTCTGGATTTTCTTTGATCTCAGTGGTCGGAAGCAAAACTTTATTACTGTAGCAAAATCGTTATAAAGCATCCGAAATAATCATAAGACGAAACAAGGATGAAATGAAACAATCGCTCGCTGTGCGTATTTTTAAACTTTCAACACTTATATATGAGCAACAGTTGCGATTGCAACATGTCGTCATCACAAGATTGCAGGGAAAGCTGTCTAAATCCGTCCAGTAGCGTCGTGACTCGTCTAAAAATAACGCTACGATACCATTTTTCCAACTTGACACAATTTTTGCCTGTTATAAACTCACACACACACTTTAGCTGTGTCATGGTAAGGCCACCAACATTTCCTAGAAGATAAGTGCTGAGTCATACATGTATAAAAGCATTACGGTCACGTTACTGCCGAAACTCAGCTCAACAGGAAACACACCCATTTTCAGGAAGTTCATTGATTTAGAGCAGAGGTAAAAAAATTCCACTCTCAACGATAAAATAATACACCGTGTACTTTAACGAAGACATGACGGCTAATTCGTAGCTAAATTAGTTAATCGTTACGCAACTCCTACGTTATTGACGGTTAGCATCAATGAAACCGTTCGCATATCGGGTCATGTGACCCTCGTATTATATTAGAAGATATCATAAGATATTTATGTCTATGTTATTAACACACAGCGGTTTAAATCTGCTTCAAGACTTTTGACCTTTGAGGAAAATATATAGTCATGTGAAAAAATAAGTACACCCCATGGAAATTGTTGGGGTTTTTTTGCATGCATATTTGAACAAGCAAACATTTGATCCTCTTTTGAAACAGTGCCTATTGATGAAGTTGATACTGTACACTCTATCAAATCAGATATAAGAAGATCTCCAAATTGTTTGAAATACATCGCTCCATTGTGAGGAAAATCATCTACAAATGGCACAGATTTCAAACGACTGCCGATTAGTCCAGAACCGACCGTCCCAGCAAATTCAGCCCAAGATCAGACCGTCTGATGCAAAAAGAAGTCTCCAAGAACCCCAAAATTTCATCACAGGATCTGTTAGTAAGTCGTGCAGCTGTTGGTGTGAAAGTGCATGTGTTTACAATCAGAAAGAGATCGCACAGATTTGACCTGCATGGGAGGCGTGTCAGGAAAAAGCCTCTGCGGGACTACAGTTTGCCAGTGAGCATACAGACGAAGACCAGGCCTTTTGGAATAATGCGCTCTGGACAGACGAATCAAAGATAGAGTAGTTTGGACACAGTAACAGCAGACATGTTTGGCGCAGAGTAAAAACAGCTTTTCAGGAGAAGCACCTCATACCATCTGTGAAGCACGGTGGTGGAAATGTTATGGTTTGGGGATGCTTCTCTGCCTCAGGGACTGAAGGCTTGTATTCATTGATTCGACTATGAATTCTGCATCACATCAAAGAGCGCTCGAAGATAATGTGAGTCCGTCTGTCCGAAACCGGACCTTTTAACAGGATAATGTTCCTAAGCGCACTCGCAAATCCACCAAGGAACGGCTCGTAAAGAAGAAATGGAGGGTTATGGGACGGCCTAGTCAAAGCCCTGGATTTGAATCCCATTGGAATGTTGTGAGGGGATTTGAAATGGGCAGAACATGGAAGAAAACCCTCAAACATCTTGCAGCTGAAAGCATTTTGCAAGATGGGCAATTATGCGAAACGCCTACAAGAAGATATTTCTGCTAAAGGGGGCAATACTAGCTTCTGAGGCCAGGGGTGTACGTATTTTTTCCACAGAAGCATATCACATCTATTGATATTTCTGTCGATTAAATGATTGAGAAAGCTCATTTTCCTTGGGGTTTTGTTCAAATAGATCCAACTTTATTAAATGGCACGGTTTCAAAGATGATCAAATTGTCCAAATATGTTTAAAAAAAAAGCCAAACATTTCCATGGGGTGCACTTATTTTTTCACACAACCATACACAGTATACAGTGTGTGGCTCGAAAACAATACACAACAGTCATGTGACTTTTTAATATTCAAGTATGAGCATATTACATATGCTTCAAACCTATAAAGGCCAAGAATTAGAAAACGTTTTCATAACCAGAAATTGGGGGGAGGGGTGTACTCTCTCTCCCCTGTCAATCACAGCGACACTAACCAATCGTGGGCATCTGTGAGCTCATGCATGCAGAAGAGGGTGGATAGCGCTTTCCTCCGTGTGTGTTACCCCGCCCTGAGATGCAACGTGAACAGCAGCCAGAAAAACTGTAGTCGGCTGACTTCACGTGTCTCGGAGGAAGCACATGTAGCTCTCATATGATAAACAAACAAATAAGTAAACAAACAAATAGATTTTGCAGGGTTTGTTTTGTGGATTTCGCAAAAACAAAGTTTTGTGTAGTTTGCAAAATGTTTTAAACAGTAAAAAAAAATCTGTTTTAAATAAAGAAAGAAAGAAAAAAAGAAGAAGATAAATAATGAATGATAAATAATGAATAAATACATTTTGTAGGGTTTGTTTTGTGTATTTCAAAATGTTTTCAATAAGTAAAGAAGATGAATAAATAAATAAATAAATAAATAAATATTGTGTTTTTCACAAACAATTTTTGGTGCATTTTTCACAATTTTTTAAACAGTAAACAAAAAAAACTGTTTTAAATAAACAATCAATTAAGACGATAAATAAATAAAAACAAAAGCAAACAAATAAATAAATACATACATTTGGTAGGGTTTGCTTCATGTATTTCACAAAAAAAGTTTTGTGTATTTTACACAATTTGGTAAACAGTAAAAAAAAAAAATCTGTTATAAATTTATAAACAAATAAATCAATACATTCAGTAGATTTTTTGTGTAGTTTCAAAAAAACCCTCTACAGCCCTTTCATTTTTAATAATTACAATTTTTTAAAGTATTCTACATTTTTGGTATTACAGTTGCGGAGAGAGGATTGTTATTTTTAATCAATTAAAAAAAAAACATTTTAAAGAAGACATAGAGAAATTAAAATGAAATGAAATCTTCCAATATTTCTTTTTATTTTTGTAAATGTTTTTTTTTTCTTTCTGTTGTCAATTTTGTTTACAGCCTTTTATGTTCAAGCTTAGAGTAAATTAACAGAAAATAAATTAAAATAAAATAAAAGACGCTTTACTGCTTTACTGAACCGAGAGATCAGATGTCGTTACCATGTGTACATGGGTACTGTAACTGACTCGTTCTCGCCACACACACACACACACACACACACACACACACACGCAGACACACACACGGTTCCACTCCCCCATTTTCTTTCCATGAAGAGTGGATAATCAGGAGTGAGGAGTGTAATTAGGGCATGCTTGTTATTTTAAGGTTTAGGGAACACAGTAATTACGCTCGCTCACTTTCACTCCCAGACGGAGATGGAGGGAGGGACGGAGAGATGAAGAGACACTGATTGGAGCAAATATATATATATATATATATATATATATATATATATATATATATATATATATATATATATACACATACACGTACATTGCATCATCGTAGTTTATGACTCTTTCCTCATAAACACTTGTGTAAACTTGTTTAAGTAAAACACAACTCTTTTTTCCTCCTTATGAACACTCCTTCTCAGATACTTCTGGATCGTTTTTTTTTTTTTTTTTTTTTTTTTTTTTTAAAAGATTATTTATCCTCTGATTTGATTTATTTATTTATTTTTTAACTCGTTCATACAATAAATATCGATGTTTATATCATCGTTAGTGCTCAAACTCCATTAATCATCACCGTTTCCACACAAAGAAGTGTGTTTTAGTTTATATACTGTCCTGTATATACCTCTTTATACCACAGTGTGTTGAATTTCCAGTTAATTGTCCCAATACGTCATCGTTTCCATGGTAACCGCTCATTCGCAGGACACTAGACGTGTCACGTAAATTGATTTTGAAAAACTTGCTGTGATACTGTGTAAGTGTTTATGTAACGTTTAGGGACGGAGTGTCCGGTGTCAGTGCTTTGTAACAGTCAGTAACTTAAAGCTGTAACTTTAAGTTTACAGGTGCGATTGTGTCGGGTGGGCGGAGCTTAAAGCATTCTTCAAAGTTCCGGATAACGCGGTGGTCGCAAGTGAACAAAAAACAAAAAAAAAGGGAAGAACATTTATTTCAGTGCTTTAGTCCAGGCATGGCATTTAAACATGTGCAGCGTTTGAGAGATATACGGTATGTCATGGTGTGTTAGCGAAGTGGGCGGGGCTTAAACCCTTCGACACAATCTTGAAGTTGATGAGTTTTAAATAATGCGGTGATCGCAAGTGGAAAAAACCAAAACTTTTTTCGGAAAATGTTTGCTTACGTGGGTTTGGTCCACTCGTGACCTAAACGTTGGCTAATCAGATATGCGTATATGACAGGATGTGATCGTGAAGTGGGCGGAGCTTAAAGCCTTGCTAAATTTTAAATAACGTGGTGGTCGTAAGTGGACAAACAGTCAGCAGTAAACCGTTTTATTTATCTCTTTTCTCCACTCACAACCAGCACATGACCTGAAAGTTAGCATCTTTTCAGAGATATACGACGATGATGCGATTGTGAAGTGGGCGGAGCTTAAAGCATTCTTCCGAGATGCTCATTTTAAGATAATGCAGTGGTCACAAGTGGACAAAAACTCAAGAGAAAAAGTTTTTTGTCCACTCATGACCACCACATGACTGGAAACACGGCAGCTTTTTCAGAGACATGACGTGATCGTGAGGTGGGCGGAGCTTAAAACCTTTGAAGTTTAGAGTTTCCACATTGAACCGCGTTTCAGATAATCTGGTAGTTGCAAAAACTCAACAGGCACCTTGTATAAGCTTTACGACATGATGTGATTGTGACTGTGAAGTGGGCGGAGCTTGACACATTCTTAAAAGCAACCAAAACACTGAAATAAACAGATTTTTCTTGATTTTTTTCATTCTTTGTTAGTTGTTGTTGTTGTTTATTTTCCCCCTCATTTGCTCTGAATGCATTTTGATCCAATAATTTGATCCAAATTAAAGGACAACATTATTTATTTGTTCTTACTGTTATTATTATTTTATATATTTGTTTTACTATTATACATATATTATATATAGCACAGCTGATACCACCCAAGGTCGTTGTACACACACATATAACCGTATATTTAAAAATATTGTTATTTATTATTGCCATTTCTCAATCGAGCTTATTTTCTTCTGTTTTGAAACTACTTTAGTCATAAAAGGTGTTCATTAAATAACGTTCACTTGACATTGAGATTTTCTGTGCGGTATTTCGACTCATAGCGCTAATCAATAAACACAAACCTGACTAGCACTGACACCATCGTAACTTTATGTACAATAATAATCTGCTACACACATAGTATTACTGATAAATAATCCATTATAGCTTTATCACACACACACACACACACACACACACACACACACGAAAACCACTTTCCCTCATGTTCCTAGAAACCCAAACTTGTCTTCACCGCAGCCCTGAAGTTTCTTTCCAACACGGTTTTGACAGTTAGCATTCTGAGAAGCTAATTACACCCTACAAACTCTCCTCGTTCCTCCTACACCAACACACACACCTCCCACATGCACACACACACACACACACACACACACACACACTTTACTGGTCATAAAGTTACACTGGACCTGGTTTGAGGTATAAGAATGAGATCCAGATCTGCATTTCATGGAAAAAAAAAGAAAAAAAAACCTCTTTAAAACGCTAACGTGGCTAACAACGACTAAAAGTCCTCAAACACTGGCTAGTATGAAGCTAATGCGTTCATGCTAACTGATTAGCCATCGTCAGTTTAACTTGTTATTTGCCTTGTTAGCATTTCACACAGCTGTATTAACACCAGCAGTGTTTAATAACGGTTTTATGCTAACGTTTTCGTGCTGACTCATCATCCCTATTCACTGTTATTCACTGCTAATATGATCATGCTAACTGATTACTTATCTTAGGTTCTATTTGTTATTAGCCATGTTAGCATTTGTGGGTGAAATGTTGACTAAAATCCGTCTTTCGGTGTTATCTTGTTGTTTCTTTCCAGCTAGCGTGATGCTAATGTGTGTGTTCACACTAACCCAGTTTTTTTCACTGTTTATTATGTTAGCATGCATTAATTAACACAACACAGTTGTATTAGCACCGGTGTTGTCACAGCATCCAGGTAGCATCATGTTAACCTGTTGATGCTACCTAATTATTCCGGTTCACTGTATTGCATCGTTAAAGACATTATCATTTAAATGAAGCGTTAAATGAACTCTTTCAGTGTTTCCTGTTCCTTGTACCCTGTTAGCATGAGATGCTAGCAGTGTTAGCATTGTTACACTTTAGTTCCTTCGGTTTCATTACTTATT
Organism: Ictalurus punctatus; assembly: GCF_001660625.3. Lineage (NCBI taxonomy): Eukaryota > Metazoa > Chordata > Actinopteri > Siluriformes > Ictaluridae > Ictalurus > Ictalurus punctatus. Next base: position 25,489,071 of record NC_030430.2, read on the forward strand.
AGCCATGTTAGCATTTTGGATTCTAATGTTAAATGAACTCATATAGCACAGATTTTTTTTTTTCTTCACCGTTCATTTGTGTCCGGTAGGCATGATGCTAATGCGTTCTCCCTAGCTAATCAGTCCTGCTTAGCTTCATATGCGGTTTATCATTTTACATTTTAAATGAAAATTTACATTTAGTCTTCAATTCGTTTTTAAACAGTTGTAGCTAGACTAACACTTACAGTGTCCGATTAGCATGATGCTAATGTGTTTGTGCTAACTGATCATATCTATTTAGTTCCATTCGTTATTTGCTGTGTTAGCATTTTTTATTAAAAGGTTAAATGAACTATTATGGTGCTGAATTAACAGCTAAAGCTGAACTCTAGTTTCTGCAATTATTCAGTGTTTATTTGTATCCAGTTAGCAGGATGCTAATGTGCTCGTGCTAGCTAATCATTCCTATTTAGACGCTATTCAGTGTTTACTATGCTAGCATTTCCCACAGAATCTATAAGTAACTCATTTGTAGTAACATTTACAGTGTTGTATTATCTGTTAGCGATCGTGCATGTCCAATTAGCTTGATGCTAACGTGATCCTTTTCAGTTCTTTTTATTAGTTAGCATTCTGAAATGAATGCCACACTCTTACAGTGTGGAATGAACATTGTACCATATCCAGTTAGCATCAGGCTAATCCGACCACTCTAGGTTTGTTTCTTATTTTTTCTTCTCGTTCACATTGTTTTTGGATGAAGTATTGCCTGAAGGTCAAGCTTAGCCAGCACATAATTACAGGGGAGGATTCAGACAGCACACGCATCGCCAGCCACCAGACTCCATGTCGGCCATCATGCTCGGTTTGCCATCGGGTCAGCCGTCGGTCACACACTCATCCCGAGGTCAGAACCAGAGACTCTTAGGCTGCTCCTAGAAAAACTCTGGAAGGAATTAAACAAACAGCTCGGGGTAAAAGATAAACATTTAAACACAGACACGGGTTTGTTACATTAGTGCTAATTTCCATTTAATGCTACTAGATTTACTTTTTCTAGTAAGCAGCATGTTTATTTAGTTGAATTAATTATTATAGGAATAAGAGCTTTATGCTAAGTCTTTATGCTAAGTATTTATGCTTCTATAGTTTAGTAATCACTTCTGAAAAGATTGGAATCTGGTGTAACAAAAGATTAAGCTAAACATTTGTGCACTTGTAATGTCCATACAGTTCATTTAGCATTGTGCAAAGCTGACTTAATATGCAACAAGGGCAAAAAATAGCTTAGCTTCTCTCTGCTAATTGCAATTTTTCCAAACTTTACCAGTCCAGGTTGAGTGAACGCTTCGATTTAGTAAAAGAAGTCATTTTGATGGTTTTACACATAAACCCTTAAACTCTTAACAGCTCAAGCAAAAAAAAATAAATAAAAGAGAACCGTAGAGCTAATTAGCATTTAAACGAAGAATTGCAAAGTTTTTTCCTCTTGTGTGATATCATTCTTTTTCAGGAAAATCATACAGATCCGTAAACTGCGTGAACTCACGCTCAGAACGAGATCGGAAAAGATTTATTTTCCACTGCGGTCTCGATAAAGCAAACAGTCGCCTGTCAGTGTGTGTTTTTCTCCCTCGCTAGGCTTCTCTTCTCGGACAGAGGGTCGCTAACGTAAACATTGCTTACCCTTGGGTCTTGTCCATCGCAAACAAGAATCTCTCTCTCTCTCTGTGTGTGTGTGTGTGTGTCTCACTTTACGTCTCTCGCCCCCTCGACAACAGAGGAAGGAATACGCTGGCCATTAAAGAAGATGATGGGGAAACTGATGTCATGCTTATCAGCGTGTGATGCTGTGGTTTGTTAGCATGCTAAACTCTCAGCTTACTGTGTGTGCGTAAGCTGAAGTAGAGCTCATGCTAACATACCGCTGAAATATGATACTGACAAATAGGATGGGGACAGAGTGAACTCTACACTGTCATGCTAATCAAAGTGGACAAGACACAGCAATTAGATACAGTAACATACACACACACACACACACACACACACACGTGGAAAATGTACTGTCGGTGGTCTTGAAACTAGCAGGAGATGTCCCACTCATATTGGAGTTGTATGGAGTTTATTCCTGACTTGTGACACCATCACAAAACTATCCGAAATCAGCTGTATAATCGTATAATCAATATAAAGATTTTTTTTTTAATCTCACAAACATTCTCAAATACATTTTACATCAGCTGTAATTCAAAACTAAAGAATAAACATTGAGAACTGAACCTGAGATGTCAATATAACTGGATTAGTGTGGGCGGAGGACAGCGGGCAGGAACTGTGGTCTGATTGGTTAGAATGGCACTGTGGACTGATTGGTTTCTGTGGCATTTTGGACAAGAAGTGCGGTCCACTTGGTCACATCAGTATTTTGGTTGGTTATAGTCACAATTAAGGTGAGAACTGTGACCTGATTGGTTTTGGGGACATTGGGGGTTACACTGGTGTTGGGGGTGGGAGCTGTGGTCTGATTGGTGACACTGGTGTTGGGGGTGGGAGCTGTGGTCTGATTGATTACACTAGTGTTGGGGATGGGAGCTGTGGTCTGATTGGTGACACTGGTGTTGGGGATGGGAGCTGTGGTCTGATTGGTGACACTGGTGTTGGGGATGGGAGCTGTGGTCTGATTGGTGACACTGGTGTTGGGGGTGGGAACTGTGGTCTGATTGGTTTCACTGGTGTTGGGGGTGGGAGCTGTGGTCTGATTGGGGACACTGGTGTTGGGCTGGGAGCTGTGGTCTTATTGGTGACACTGGTGTTGGAGGTGGGAGCTGTGGTCTGATTGGTGACACTGGTGTTTGGGATTGGAGCTGTGGTCTGATTGGTGACACTGGTGTTTGGGATTGGAGCTGTGGTCTGATTGGGGACAGTGGTGTTGGGGGTGGGAGCTGTGGTCTGATTGGGGACACTGGTGTTTGGGATTGGAGCTGTGGTCTGATTGGGGACAGTGGTGTTGGGCTGGGAGCTGTGGTCTTATTAGTGACACTGGTGTTGGGAATGGGAGCTGTGGTCTGATTGGTGACACTGGTGTTGGGGGTGGGAGCTGTGGTCTGATTGATTACACTAGTGTTGGGGATGGGAGCTGTGGTCTGATTGGTGACACTGGTGTTGGGGGTGGGAACTGTGGTCTGATTGGTTTCACTGGTGTTGGGGGTGGGAGCTGTGGTCTGATTGGGGACACTGGTGTTGGGCTGGGAGCTGTGGTCTTATTGGTGACACTGGTGTTGGAGGTGGGAGCTGTGGTCTGATTGGTGACACTGGTGTTTGGGATTGGAGCTGTGGTCTGATTGGGGACAGTGGTGTTGGGCTGGGAGCTGTGGTCTTATTAGTGACACTGGTGTTGGGAATGGGAGCTGTGGTCTGATTGGTCACACTGGTGTTGGGGGTGGGAACTGTGGTCAGATTGATTACACTGGTTTTGGGGATGGGAGCTGTGGTCAGATTGGTGACACTGGTGTTGAGACAAAAACTATGATCCAAAAGTTTCCGCTGGCATTGGGGGAGGGGAACTGCAGATTTGACTGTGTACACTGAGGGCATGTTGGGTGTAAAACGGGAACCTGATTGGTTAAAATACCATTTTGGACAAGAACCGTGATCTCTGTAGTAGTCTTACAAACCATACTTTAGAGTCTGGTAAATTTTTTCTATGAACATACCAAAGACCTGCCCACTTTATCAAAACAAGGAAATGTAACTGACATCACAGACATCCAATCACAGGACTTTTTCCCATAGCACTACCTGCTTTACTCATAGCTTTCACTTTTTTTCAGTTCACAGCCTATATTGTGTCCCAAAAACGCTTATTGTGGGAAAACAGAAGTGTGTAAAAGGAGAGCCAATCAGGGTGCAACCTTTAAGATCCTGAAGCTTTTGACCAGAAAAGTGTACAGATATCAGATGTGGGTGGAGCTACAGAGACTGCACAAATGCCACACCGTAAGTGTGTGTAATGCTGAAGAATATATATTCTAGCCTGATATATTTGTGTGTGTGTGTGTGTGTGTGTGAGTGTATGTGTGTGTGAGTGAGTGTGTGTGTGTGTGTGTGTGTGTATGTGTGTGGCATACGTGTGTGTGTGTATGTGTGTGTGTGAGTGTGTGTCTGTGTGTGTGTATGTTCATACAGTACTCATATGTGCCCTTGTGAGATAAAGTTTTGGGCTTGTTCTGAGAGGTAAATTGGAAGCAGGCTTTGGAGGAGGGTGGAAGCGAGTTCCCAGCCCTCCACACACACACACACACACACACACACACAGAGGGCACAGCCCAGCTCCTCCTGTGCCCCAGCCAAAGCCCTGCGGTCTCACCAGCTTGGCCATCCCCACACACGCCGCTACATGAATGTGTGTAAGAGCCACTGACGCATGTCGGTTATGAAGTTTACAAAAGTCTGATTCTGTAACCCATTTAACAAACATTTCACATTTATAAGATATTGCCGTCCCGCCAACCTTCACGCATTTTGCGTCGGAGCTACGAATTTAAACGAAGAAAATGTTATCGAATTATTCCTCAAAATGACACCAAATGAAAACCAATAACAACGGCAGATGAACTGATTGACCAATAAAGCTCGAACGCTGGTCAAAGCCCCGCCCCTTTCCCTTGACTCACATTAGCACATGGCTCTCGTCTCGACTCGATTTTCCCGCTCTATAACTGCTCTGATGCGTCCGATTGTTAAACAAAAACACGTTATTAATCTTCGATTTTGTACAGCATAATCCATACTTAACCAAGTCCATGTGAACGAGCAATGACCTGTTACTATAGAAACGCTAACGTATTAGACGATTCCGCTATCGGATATTTATAAACCAACAGCTAATTGTTTACTTTAGTGCCATGATGCTGAAAATCTGAATAATGAAACATGGTCGCAGAATTTTTTTTTTATTATTTCTGACCCTTTGCGTTACTAGGCTGTCCAGTTTAATGAGCTAATCGTTCGTTTTTGGCGTGTACTGGAAGCCTCGTTAGATATAGCGCGAGCTTTAAAGGTGAACTAAGGACGTACGGGATAGAAATGACTTCGCAACTGAAAACATGTGCTATAGGTTGTATAAAATTAGCTTGATAACGAGGGTGCCGTGTACGACGTCACCGTTTCCACAGGGAAAAAAACGTCTTCAGGTTGTGTGTGTGTGTATGTGTGTGTGTGTGTGTGGCTCGAATTATCCAACCCTAATAAAAAGGTAACAACAGACTGGTGCTGTTCCAAGCTTCACCTTGTGCAATAGGGAGTGAAAGGGGAATGTGCTTAGCTGTGCCTCCTAAGCAAAATCCCCAAATAACCACAGCAGAGTGTCGTCTGGAGGCCTCACGGAGCGCCCAATGCATATTTTTAACACACACACACGCGAACACACACACACACACACACACACACACACACACACACACAGAGTGAGATATTGATCTCTGTCGTGGCCCACACTTGAACCTTGATCTCATTTTGATAGAAGCGAGTCTCCATCATCAACCTCTATTTATTTATTTTTTTTCATTTTAATTGAAATGTAAATGAGGACGTGTACCCCAGAGTGCACGTTGTACATGCAGTACGTGTCAGGGATTTGTAGAGGCGGCAGCTTACTAGCAATTAAACTGTTATGCTCAACTAAGTGAGCTAAGGTTAGTGATTTTAGGCTATCGAGGATAGTAGTAGGACTTTCTAATTTGCATAATCATGCATATGCGCACGGTGGTTTAGTGGTTAGAACATTCACCTCACACCTCCAGGTGTTGGGGGTTCGATTCCTGCCGCTGCACTGTGTGAATGGAGTTTGCATGTTCTCCCCGTGCTGTGGGGGTTTCCTCGGGGTCCTCCGGTTTCCTCCCCCAGTCCAATGACATGCATGGTAGACTGACTGGCGTGTCCAAAGTGTCCGTAGTGTATGTGATTGTGCCCTGTGATGGATCGGCGCCCTATCCAGGGTGTACCCCGCCTCGTACCCCATCCTCCCTGGGATAGGCTCCAGGTTCCACGCGACCCTGTAGGATAAGCGGTATAGAAAATGGATGGATTAGTGGATAATCATGCATATTCATATACAGTATTGTCGCATTTTTAATGTGGGGAAAGGTGTAGATATGTTTCCTGGACTTTATTAATAACGGCCAAGGTATTTTTTGCGCATTAGCGCATTAGCACACAGCGGATCATGCTAACACCCTCCTAATACCACAAACGGTTACAATATTTAGGGTAGATTTGATGTGTATGTGTTTTGATAAGCTTAGTGAGATTAAACAACACACACACACACACACACACACACACACTGCTCTGTTTGTATTCCTGGATCACTGAACTTATTTATGTGTTATACTCAATGGGGAGCGTCGCCGGGGAACGGCGTGTGTAAACACCGCAAAACACCTCGCACAGCAGGAACACACACACACACATACACGTCTCTGCGTTACGAGCCTTTCTGTCTGCGCTCGAGGGAATTTAAAAATGCACAGATTCGAGTGAAACACACGAGACTGTTTCACGCCGTTAAGAAGCTTAACGAGCTAAACGGCCTCGTTCACATTAATATAAAACGAGACGTACGACTCACGATCCCCGTGGAGACCGCGATAAATAAGAGCGCAATAACTACTCAGAAAGGTCGCTGAAAAATATTAAACGTGTGAATGTTGTTTTTTTTTTAGGGAGTCATAAATGAAGCATGAGGTGAGGTGTTAGCAAGGTTATTGTAGTTAGCACAAAATAAAACCACAAAAAAAAACTGAAATAGAATGATTTACTAAAATTAAAATGTTACTGTCTTTTTGTTTTGTTTTGTTTTGTTTTTTGTATGACTTTTCGTACTCAAAGCTAAAATTATTCAACTATAACCGTAAATTATACATAAAAGCTTGATTAAATGTAGCTTTCTGAGGAAAAACAATACAGCTAGAAAAGGACTATTTACTAACTAAAACTGACTTTTAAAAGGTCAACTGAAACAAATATAAAAATTTAAACTTGCTTATTTTAAAAAATAACCTATAATAATAAAAAGAGAAATACTAGCATTGGAGTAGACATGCTAAACAATAAACTAGTGTCACAATAGAGCTGGCATAATACTGACAAACTAGCATTACAGTAAACAAGTTAACTCCTGAACTAATATTACAGTAAACAAGCTAACTCAAACTAGCATTACAGTAAACAAGCTAACTCATGAACTAATATTACAGTAAACAAGCTAACTCAAACTAGCATTACAGTAGACAAGCTAACTCATGAACTAATATTACAGTAAACAAGCTAACTCATGAACTAATATTACAGTAGACAAGCTAACTCAAACTAGCATTACAGTAAACAAGCTAACTCAAGCTATCATTACAGTAAACAAGCTAACTCATGAACTAATATTACAGTAAACAAGCTAACTCAAACTAGCATTACAGTAAACAAGCTAACTCATGAACTAATATTACAGTAAACAAGCTAACTCAAACTAGCATTACAGTAAACAAGCTAACTCATGAACTAATATTACAGTAAACAAGCTAACTCATGAACTAATATTACAGTAGACAAGCTAACTCAAACTAGCATTACAGTAAACAAGCTAACTCATGAACTAATATTACAGTAGACAAGCTAACTCAAACTAGCATTACAGTAAACAAGTTAACTCAAGCTATCATTACAGTAAACAAGTTAACTCCTGAACTAATATTACAGTAAACAAGCTAACTCAAACTAGCATTACAGTAAACAAGCTAACTCATGAACTAATATTACAGTAAACAAGCTAACTCAAACTAGCATTACAGTAAACAAGCTAACTCATGAACTAATATTACAGTAAACAAGCTAACTCATGAACTAATATTACAGTAGACAAGCTAACTCAAACTAGCATTACAGTAAACAAGCTAACTCATGAACTAATATTACAGTAGACAAGCTAACTCAAACTAGCATTACAGTAAACAAGTTAACTCAAGCTATCATTACAGTAAACAAGCTAACTCAAACTAGCATTACAGTAAACAAGCTAACTCAAACTAGCATTACAGTAAACAAGCTAACTCAAGCTATCATTACAGTAAACAAGCTAACTCAAACTAGCATTACAGTAAACAAGCTAACTCAAACTAGCATTACAGTTATCAAGCTAACTCAAACTATCATTACAGTAAACAAGCTAACTCAAACTATCATTACAGTAAACAAGGTAACTCATGAACTAGCATTACAGTAAACAAGCTAACTCAAACTAGCATTACAGTAAACAAGCTAACTCAGACTAGCATTAAAGTAAACAAGTTAACTCATGAACTAGCATTACAGTAAACAAGCTAATTCATGAACTAATATTACAGTAAACAAGCTAACTCATAAATTTGCATTACAGTAAACAAGTTAACTCATGAACTAATATTACAGTAAACAAGCTAACTCATAGACTAGCATTACAGTAAACAAGTTAACTCATGAACTAATATTACAGCAAACAAGCTAACTCATAGACTAGCATTACAGTAAACAAGCTAACTCATGAACTAATATTACAGCAAACAAGCTAACTCATAGACTAGCATTACAGTAAACAAGTTAACTCATGAACTAATATTACAGCAAACAAGCTAACTCATAGACTAGCATTACAGTAAACAAGCTAACTCATGAACTAATATTACAGCAAACAAGCTAACTCATAGACTAGCATTACAGTAAACAAGCTAACTCATGAACTAATATTACAGTAGACAAGCTAACTCAAACTAGCATTACAGTAAACAAGCTAACTCAAGCTATCATTACAGTAAACAAGCTAACTCAAACTAGCATTACAGTAAACAAGCTAACTCAAACTAGCATTACAGTTATCAAGCTAACTCAAACTATCATTACAGTAAACAAGCTAACTCAAACTATCATTACAGTAAACAAGGTAACTCATGAACTAGCATTACAGTAAACAAGCTAACTCAAACTAGCATTACAGTAAACAAGCTAACTCAGACTAGCATTAAAGTAAACAAGTTAACTCATGAACTAGCATTACAGTAAACAAGCTAATTCATGAACTAATATTACAGTAAACAAGCTAACTCATAGACTAGCATTACAGTAAACAAGCTAACTCATGAACTAATATTACAGCAAACAAGCTAACTCATAGACTAGCATTACAGTAAACAAGTTAACTCATGAACTAATATTACAGCAAACAAGCTAACTCATAGACTAGCATTACAGTAAACAAGCTAACTCATAGACTATCATTACAGTAAACAAGCTAACTCATAAATTAGCATCACAGTAAACAAGTTAACTCATGAATTAGCATTATAGTAAAATGGCTAACTCATAAACTAGCATTACAGTAAACAAGCTAAATCATAAATTAGCATCACAGTAAACAAGTTAACTCATGAACTAGCATTATAGTAAACAAGCTAACTCACAAGCTAATTCATGGTCTGCAACAGTTTGAAGCTAATTTATAAACTAGCATTAACATAAACAAGTTAAACCTTCATGTGGCTGCATAGCAAGTGAACTAAAGGCCCACACACATAATGGGAATTAAATTTATTATTATACAAAAGCTGCACAGTGAGGCACACACACACACACTCATATATACACACACACACACACACACACACACACACACACACACACACACACACACTTCGGAAGTCTTACGAAGGTGTGGATGCTCCTTTTCCACTTTATTAGTTACTAAATGTGTATTCCAAATAAAGTGGCAGCACACCCTCGATATTAACAGAACACATTCATCTAACAGCCAGGAGCTGGAAGTGGTTCAGAGAACAAAAGCAAAAAAAAAAAAAATGACACAAAACATTTTTCTAGAAACGAGAATAGAAGCAGGAAGAGAAATAAATGATCGCGTTCCACAGCGTAATCCATTACGCCAAAAGCCAAGGGACAAGTTCCGCATGTGACTGTGGCGTTCCGAGTTTCGGAAAACCGGAGGAGAACGAAACTTCACACGCAGCCTTACGGTATATCCGTCCTGGAATAACTCCATACATGTTTTAAAGGTATCAGAATGTAGGCGTGTATTTGAATCAAAATACGGAAAGTAAAGCAAAAAAAGTGGCTGTGTATGATTGTGTCTTGAGGATCATGGATGAGAATGTGGGCGTGTCTTTAAGTCCATACAAGGAAAGGAGAGCTGTTTTGAGTGATATAGCCATGATGTGGGCGTGTCTTTACGTCCATATTAGAATTTAGAGTCTTAAAAGGATGGGAGTGTGGGTGTGTCATTGATTCCATGTATGGAAATGGCAGCAGGTTTGATTGGCCCTGTTCTGAAAGACTAAAATTGTGGGTGTGTCTGAGTTCATATAATGTACAGAAACATAGAAGGACACCTTTTAATGGGTGTGTCTTGAAGGCCATAGATGGTAATGGGGGCATGTGTTTGAGTCTTAAAGATATGAAACAGTGACTTAAAGATATGGAAATGTGGACGTGTAATTATGTCCATATAAGGAATTAGATATGGCTGTGAGTGGGCGTGTCTTAAAGGTATTGGAATATGGACATGTCTTTGAGTGAATATTTGGAAATAAGAACAGGAATGTGGGCATGACTTAATGGGATGAGACTGTAGGTGCATCTTTAAGTCCATATTGGCAAACAGGAGCAGCTCCAAGTGGGAGTGTCTTTGACTCCATATTTGGCGTCCCTATATACAGGTGCATCTCAAAAAATGTTAATATTAGAAATTCTTTATTCTAATATTTTGAGGTACTGGATTTTTAATTTCCGTGAGCCGTAATCATCGAGATTTAAAAAAAAAAAAAAAAAAAAAAAAGCTTGAAACATTTCACTTTAGGTCTAATGAATCTAGAATATACGAACGTTCCACTTTTTGAATTAAATCACGGGGGAAAAAAACGTACTTTTCCACGATATTCAAATTTTTTGAGATGCACCTGTAGAAATAAAAGGATGGGAATGTGGGTGTGTCTTTAACTCCGTATATATGTAAATAAGAGCAGCAACGAGTGGGCGTGTCATCGAGTCGATATATGGAAATAACAGAACCTTTGAATTGGTGTGTTTTGAATGGATGGAAATGAAATGTGCGTGTCCGAGTCCGACGGGGGCGTGTC
>NC_030430.2:25512726-25517726 GCF_001660625.3 Ictalurus punctatus
AGAGAGAGGGAAAGGAGGAAAGGAGAGAGAGAGAGAGAAAGAGAGAGAGAGAAAGAGAGAGAGGGAAAGGATGAAAGGAGAGAGAGAGAGAGAGAAAGAGAGAGAGAGAGAAAGAGAGAGAGGGAAAGGAGGAAAGGAGAGAGAGCGAGAGAGAAAGAGAGAGAGAAAGAGAGAGAGAAAGAGAGAGAGGGAAAGGATGAAAGGAGAGAGAGAGAGAGAGAAAGAGAGAGAGAGAGAAAGAGAGAGAGGGAAAGGAGGAAAGGAGAGAGAGAGAGAGAGAGAGAAAGAGAGAGAGGGAAAGGAGGAAAGGAGAGAGAGCGAGAGAGAGAGAAGTGGAGAGCATGGTGAAGGAATGAAGGAACAGAAGGTGTGCATTATTTCTGTATAACAGCAAAACGATATGTTTATATTAATGCGCTCGCTCTAATACGTTATCGTTTCCATGGTAACCGCTCATACGCAGGGGCTCCACGTACTCCAACACTAATAATGAACACGTTTCTTTTTAAAGACAAAAACTACACGTCATTGTTTAAAGGAAAACGTGTCATCGTCGATGTGGTGACGTTTTTTTATTTGTTTACTTTGTTTGTGTAATATTTGAGGAAGGAGTCTCCAGTGTCAGTGCTTTGTATCAGTGATGGTGCTTTGGGATGTTATCGTTGCTATAGCGCCGGTGTCTCCAGGCAACACGACACGTTCTTTTACTACTACTTCCTGTTTTTGACTCCGCCTCCCTGTTAGATGGATAGCCTGGAGATAACTTCCCAGTGCTCTGACACACCAGAGGTGTGTGTGTGTGTGTGTGTGTGTGTGTGTGTGTGTGTGTGTGTGTGTGTGTGTGTGTGTGTGTGTGTACGTGGACACAGGAAGGGTGCATGAGTGTAAAACAACACTCCAAAAAAACAGTAAAGGGAAGAGGGGGAGCCCTCGGGCCCGTCAGTATATTTCCTTCTGTAAACATTTGCTATTAACCTGTGTGTGTGTGTGTGTGTGTGTGTGTGTGTGTGTGTGTGTGTGTGTGTGTGTAATTTGGTAACCCAACAGCCTCTGGTTTTTCTCACACTCCTCAGTACACTACTATTAGTCCCCAGGGAGAAAAAAGGAGAAATGTGTGTGTGTGTGTGTGTGTGTGTGTGTGTGTGTGTGTGTGTGTGTATGTGTGTTTTTGTGTGTGTGTGTGTGTGTAGTGGTAAGGGGAAAGCAAGTCCAGCTGGATTGAGCTGATTTGTTTATACTGCCTGGTGGACCAGAGCGAGAGCTGGAGGGGGATTTTCTCTCTCTCTCTTTCTCTCTCTCTCTCTCACTCTCTCTATCTCTCTCTGTCTCTCTCTCTCTCTCTGTCTCTCTCTCTATCTCTCTCTCTCTCTTTCTCTCTCTCTCTTTCTCTCTTTCTCTTTCTCTCACTCTCTCTTTCTCTTTCTCCATCTCTCTCTTTCTCTTTCTCTCTCTCTCTTTCTCTAGCTCTCTGTGTTTGTCTCTCTCTTGCTCTTTCTGTCTTGCTCTCTGTCTCTTTTTTCCTGTTGAACAGGAAGTGGTTAAGAGAGAGTGAGGGAGATTTGCCTGGAAACATCTGGAGAACTCTCTGGAGAAAATCCTGTATAATACAGTCCTCTGTCTTTCCATATAGGCCACACCTGCTTCACTGTGACTGACAGGTACAGAGGCCATGCCTTCTTCACTGTGACTGACAGGTACAGAGGCCACGCCTCCTTCACTAAGACTGACAGGTACAGAGGCCACGCCTCCTTCACTAAGACTGACAGGTACAGAGGCCACGCCTCCTACATGCTCAAATAAACAAAAAAATAAATAAGTAAATGAAAGCACACATATATGAAACAAACTACATAGAATTACACAAAAGACAAGAATATGAATGAAAGAAGAAAAGTACAAGAAAGAAAGAAAGAAAGAAAGAAAGAAATATTTATAACATTATAATTCTTCATGCGGAAATGACTTCTTGATCATCTACAGCTCTGAACATCATCAAACACACACAATTTCTTCATTGTTAAAGGGTTGAACAGATGATGTGAAACACACACACACACACACACACACACACACACACACACACACACACACACACACACAGACACACACACACAGAGGTGTGTATATGTTTATGGTTTGGGGATTTGTGTTAGAGGAAGTGCTGTGTCTCTGCACAGGTGATTTCTAATGCCCGCTGAGGCAGGAAGTCAAATCCAAAGGCCTCCAGGAAACAGGAAGCTTCTGAGGATGTTCATTATCTCCATCTCCATCTCTCTCCCTCTCTCTCTCTCGCTCTCTCTTCTGTCTATCTCTCCCTCTCTCTCCCTCTCTCCTGTCTATCTCTCTCCTTGTCCACTTACCTCAGGTTCTTTTATCACCATGACCCTGAACACAGCCTCTTCCTGTCTTCTGAGACCACATTCACATCTTAGAAACCCCTGAGGACACACACACACACACACACACACACACACTGATCCCCATCGGTGATGTAATCACCTGGCCCTGTAATTAAGGGGTCCAAGGTCAACATGAGGGTCACTGAGCAACACTAACTGAATTTCCTGTAGCTTTCATCATCACAGAGCTGAAAATTAAAGAAAAGAAAGAAAGAAAACAGAAGCTCCATCTCCCAGTGCAACAGCTGATGTAATAATGTGTGTGTGTGTGTGTGTGTGTGTGTGTGTGTGTGTGTGTGTGTGTGTGTGACAGTGTGAAAGGCAGAGGAAGGAAAGGCTGGATATCCTCTGATGATCCTGCTGCTCCAACAGATAACGGCAATGGACGCTGTTACTGTGCCAAAAAGCCTGCCACACACACACACACACACACACACACACACACACACACACACACACACACACACACACACACACACACACACGAGTCAAACAGGAGAGCAGTAAATAATCTGCAATTCACACACATTTACTGTAGAAGAGTCATTCAGCCACAAAATGATTCAGTGAATCAATCAGTGAATCAGTGCATTGATGAATGATTCAGTGATTCATTGATAATAAATGATTCATTCAGTGAGTAATTGAATGAATGCAGTTTATATTAGAGTGGGAAAACCTTTACTGTGTGTCTGTGTGTGTGTGTGTGTGTGTGTGTGTGTGTGTGTGTATGTGCATGTGTGTGCGTGTGTGTGTGGGTGGGTGTGTGAGTAGATTATGAGCCGGGCGACGCTTCGTTAATCCCCAAAGTGATGCGTCATGAGAATGGAGTTAAGTAGCTGAGAGAGAGACAGAGCAAGAGAGAGAAAGAGAAAGAGGGAGCGAGAGAGACTGAACGAGAGAAAGGGAAATATTACATTTATACAGAGATTAAAGCGTAATAGCCAATGAATGAAAAGTACAGAAAGAGAGAAAATATGATTTGATCTTTGATGACTTGGCTCCGCCCACTCCAGCTGTCTGTCTTTCTTTCTGTTTAACGGTGTAGTTAAACGCTAACAGCTGATTGTCCAACACTCTGACTAGTTTATTAATGCTAATCCTCAACATTAATGCTAATCTTATTCTGTTTAACACCATTAGCCTTCCCATGCCCAATTGGGGGCTTTGTTTGCCTGATCCCAGGCTGTTCTGCCCAACCTGGGGCTACTTCTTCTCAACCTAGGGATATCCAAACTTCCAAGGATAGCTTCTCCTTCCCAACCTTGAGCTTCTAATGCACAACTTGAGAAGCCAACACGTTGTGCAGTCTGGGGCTTCTCATGCCCAATCTGGGGCTTCTCATGCCCAGTCTGGGGCTTCTCATGCCCAACCTGGGACTTCTCATGCCCAACCTGGGACTTCTCATGCCCAGTCTGGGGCTTCTCATGCCCAACCTAAGGCTTCTCATGCCCAGTTTGTGGCTTCTCATGCCCAGTCTGGGACTTCTCATGCCCAGTCTGGGGCTTCTCATGCCCAACCTGAGGCTTCTCATGCCCAGTTTGGGGCTTCTCATGCCCAACCTAAGGCTTCTCATGCCCAACCTAAGGCTTCTCATGCCCAGTTTGTGGCTTCTCATGCCCAGTCTGGGGCTTCTCATGCCCAACCTGAGGCTTCTCATGCCCAGTTTGGGGCTTCTCATGCCCAACCTAAGGCTTCTCATGCCCAACCTAAGGCTTCTCATGCCCAGTTTGTGGCTTCTCATGCCCAGTCTGGGGCTTCTCATGCCCAACCTGAGGCTTCTCATGCCCAGTTTGGGGCTTCTCATGCCCAACCTAAGGCTTCTCATGCCCAGTTTGTGGCTTCTCATGCCCAGTCTGGGGCTTCTCATGCCCAACCTGAGGCTTCTCATGCCCAACCTGAGGCTTCTCATGCCCAGTCTGGGGCTTCTCATGCCCAGTCTGGGGTTTCTCATGCCTAACCTGGGGTTCCTCATGCCAAACATGCTGCTTCTGAACATGCCCAACCTGGCATAATCTTTTATTTCATGCCCAGCCTGGTGCTTCTTTTGCTCATCATGGGGGTTTCTCACCCTGCGTTTGTAAAAGCCAGAGCTTCTTAGCTTCATCTGCCTCTTATCATGTTTTCTCAATGTGTGTATACTACACAGATTCTGTACACACACACACACACACACACACACACACACACACACACACACACACACACACACAGACTGAAAGCCTTTGGCTGCTAAAATCAACACTGGGAACAGAGCGTTTGTTTAGCAGTGGTGGAATGTACTGCTCCAGTGTGCGTGTGTGTGTGCGTGTGTGTGTGCGTGTGTGTGCGTGTGTGCGCGTGTGTGTGTATGTGTGTGTCTGAGCATGTGGGCACTGTAGGAACAAGTCAGGCAGGTTACTGAGGATGGTGCCCTGAGGGAAAAGAGAGAGAGAGAGAGAGAGAGAGAGAGAGAGAGAGAGAGATAGAGAGAGAGAGAGAGAGAGAGAGAGAGATAAAGAAACAATCCAGTGTAAAATCTTCTCTTTCTTCATGCGTCACACCTCTCCCTCTTTTCTTCTCTGTTTATTTTACACTTCTTTTCATCGCCCTGTTCCGCCA
>NC_030430.2:25522726-25557726 GCF_001660625.3 Ictalurus punctatus
TCGATTTCTGAATTATAAATTCTTTATCCTGATATTTTGAGATACTGGATTTTTGCTTTCTGTGAGCTGTAAGCCGTAATCATCGAGATTAAAACCAAAAAAAAGATTAAAATATTTCACTTCATGTGTAATCAATCTAGAATACATGAAAGTTCCTCTGTTTGAATTGAATTCCGGGGGAAAAAACAAACGTTTCCGCCATGTTCTAAATTTTTGAGATGCACCTGTACATCACAGTGCTGTTGATTTCTGGTTTCTGATCGATAAGGATGATCGGTGTTGATTCGTACGCCTGTTCTGATACGTTATTGTTTCTATAGCAACAAGCACAATTTTTATTTATTTTATTAAACACTTAAGGAAGGAGTCTCCAGTGTCAGACATAAAGCTGTAACGTTAAGTGGCTGGTGACGGAAACATTGTCTAAAGCGGCTATAACATGAGTGAGAACAAAAACTAGCTTGTTTCATTAACACTGACATAACTAAAATTGGATAAAAAGTATGACCCTCACACACACACACACACACACACACACACACACACACACACACACACACACACACTACAGATACGGTGGATTAAGATCAGGTTGAAAATCTCTGGACTACTCCTTTAACATTAGAGTGAGGAGGCTGAAGCGAGCAGTGTGTGTCCTCTGTGTGTGTGTGTGTGTGTGTGTGTGTGTGTGCGCGCGAGTGTGACGTAGTTCTCCCTCTGAGCCTAAAGACACTGCAGTATAAATAGGTGGATATTTTTACCCCACCTTTCTCTTCTCCCCTATTCAATTAGAGCCTTGCTGGGTGCTGACGACCCCCTTCTGCCTCCACTCGTCCCTCTGCTATCCATCCGAGAGACAGAGAGCGAGAGAGAGAGACAGAGAGAGGGCTCACACTCATTCATCCTCCCCTACTCCTGTTGTGTCTCCATCCATCTCTGTTTCTCCTCCTCTCTCTTCCACAGCTGGACACCAAGGACACGGAGGGAGAGAGAGAGAGAGAGAGAGAGAGAGAGAGAGAGAGAGAGAGAGAGAGGGAGAGCGAGAGTGTGTGAGAGAGAGAGAGGGTAAATGAGGTAAAAGGAGGTAAAGTGAAATAAAGAGAGAGAAGGAGGTAAAATACAGTAATATGTGATGGACAGAGGGATAAATAAAGAAAGGGAGAGGTAGAGAAATGGGAAATTGCGGGGGGGGAGTGAAAAAGAAGAGGTAAAGAAAGACAGGAGAGATTTGATAACAGTGGAATGCAAAGGTAGAGAGAGAGAGAGAGAGAGAGAGAGAGAGAGAGACTGGGGGAGTGAGAGAGGCCAAAGAAGGAGAGAAAGAGAGAAAATAGAAAGGGGAAAAAGGGCATGAAGAAAAATAGAGCACAAGTAAGAGTGTGAAAAAGGAGAAAAAGAGAGAGCGCAGATAAATGGGGAGAAAAGAGAGTAAGGGAGAGAAAGAGAGATGTAATGAGAGACAGATGGATGAAACGAAAGATAAAAAGAGAGGATAAGAGAGACCGTGTGAGAGAACAGGAAAGGGTCAAAGAAAAGAAAGAGATAAAATGAGGTAAGAAATTATGGACAGAGGGATTGAGAAAGAAAAGTAAAGAGACAGACAGATAAAGGATAAAAAAAAGAAGGCGGCGGCTACAACGGGGTAAAAAGACATGAAATAGATGTTTATTAAAAAAAAAAACAACGTAGAGAGATGGAAAGATAAAGAAGGAAGGAAAGAGAGAAATAAAAAATATAAGAAAGAGGAGGAGAGAAAAGAGAGATAAAGAGGTAGAGAGGGCAGGACAGCAAGAGAGAAAATGAAAGAAAGGTGTGAGAGGTAAAAGGGAAAGAAAGAAAGAAAGAAAGAAAGAAAGAAAGAAAGAAAGAAAGGAGAGCCAGAAAGATAGAGAATGAAAGAGACAGAGAGGCAGACAGAATGAGAGAAAGAGAGAGTAGAAAAATAAGAAAGGAAGAGCGAAAGAGGAAAAATAGAGAGAAAGAATGAAAAAGGGGTCAAACAAAATGTAAGGATAGATGAAGAGAAAGAAAGAAAGAAATATGTACATACAGAGAGAGAGAGAGAGAGAGAGATACCAGACCTTGTCCAGTGTGTGTTTTGCATGCACTTTGACCACATACAGCTTAAGTTTAATCATTGTCATTAAGAGCTTTACCACACACACACACACACACACACACACAGTTACTTTAACACTATCTAAACAACAATGACACCCTGACAAAATGCTAACTAGCTAGCTACACTTTGTGTATTAGCTAACTAGCTAGCTAACTAGCCCATTTATGTTAGCTAACATGCTCTAATGACTGTTAAGCAGGTTACTGATAAAACATTACACTAAAATTACCTTTTACCTCTAACTGCCATTTCATGAGGTAAATAACAATATTAGACCACCATTTCCTGTCAGTAAAAACAGTAATTTTTAGTCATAGATTATCGACTCATAGTTTCATTATTGTAATTACTCACTGTATTACTTTTAGCCTAACCCTAACCCGAGAGTAACACTAAAGGAAGCTAACATCTCAGCAAATCAAATGCATTTGTTTAAAGAGGAACACTGAACAAAATGGCTGAACTGTTTCATTAAACAGCTATAAAGTACAGCACTAAGACTAGGATCGGAGCTTAGCTCTGACACCTGTTAGCATTTAGCCATGTGTAATTCTCACAGCGGGCTGAGCATCATTAGCTCAAACAGGGAGTGTGTGTACGTTTCATAATCCCCATAAACAGTGTAATCTCTTCAAACCTCCTCCTTTGTGATGCCACTTACACAATCTGGGTCAATCCTCTGATGCTAACCGTTAGCTCAATTATTCAGGAGTGGGCGCACACACACACGCACGCACACGCACGCACACGCACGCACACACACGCACGCACGCACGCACACACACGCACGCACACGCTACATACAGTAGGTGCCCATGTGTCCCCAAGAGTCTTAACAAACACGGCGTTGCACTGGAGCTACGAGGCTAATGTAGCTAATAAGTAATCAGTGCTTATAGCTACCGGTTTAGCATCCTAGATGCCTGCTATAGGCCTAAACACACACACACACACACACACACACACTTTAAAATGTTGAAGGAGGTGTGGCCCTGGGCTAATTTCAGTTAAGGAGTGTGACCTGTATGCGTATCAGCCCCAGTAAAAGAGGTGTGGCTTCTGTTCTCTTTCTGTCAGTCTTAGTGAAGGAGGTGTGGCCATTCTGTCTTCCTGCCAGTCTTAGTGAAGGAGGCGTGGCTTCTGTTCTCTTCCTGTCAGTCTTAATGAAGGAGGTGTGGCTTCTGTTCTCTTCCTGTCAGTCTTAATGAAGGAGGTGTGGCTTCTGTTCTCTTCCTGTCAGTCTTAATGAAGGAGGTGTGGCCACTCTGTCTTCCTGCCAGTCTTAGTGAAGGAGGTGTGGCTTCTGTTCTCTTCCTGTGAGTCCTAGTGAAGGAGGCGTGGCTTCTGTTCTCTTCCTGTCAGTCTTAGTGAAGAAGGTGTGGGCATTCTGTCTTCCTGTCAGTCTTAGTGAAGGAGGTGTGGCTTCCGTTCTCTTTCTGTCAGTCTTAATGAAGGAGGTGTGGCCATTCTGTCTTCCTGTTAGTCTTAGTGAAGGAGGTGTGGCTTCTGTTCTCTTCCCGTCAGTCTTAGTAAAGAAGTCGTGGCCATTCTGTCTTCCTGTCAATCTTAGTGAAGGAGGCATGGCCTCTGTTCTCTTTCTGTCAGTCTTAGTAAAGGAGGCGCGGCCATTCTGTCTTCCTGTCGGTCCCAATGAGTTTAATAGTTGGATGTTATAAAATAGGGGGAAAGCAGAAGTAGAAGCAGGCTAACATGGAAAAGAGAAAAGAGAAAAAGAGAAGGATAAAAATAGGATGAAAGGAAAGTGAGAGATATAAACATCATTAGAGGACATAAAAAGAGAGAGTTAAAGCAGGAGGGAGTCCTTTGAATTTGTTTTGGTGAATCTCTGCTGTCCATGTGAGAGTTCCTCACACTCTTTATTCACTCTCGCCGCTTCACGTCTACAAAACGCTTGCAGATGTTGGCAGAAAGAAGGACTGTGGCAACTCCGAATGAGGAAATCTAAAAAAAACTCAAAAATAAAATGCAGAACCAGAGACACACACACACACACACACACACACACACAAACACTCCGTCTCACAGCTGCAATCCATCCCTCAGGCCCAGTTTTCCTACACAGCTATTTGATTGAGGAGAATAAAATGGCGGTTCATCATAAGCCCTGACAAATAGTGTGTGTGTGTGTGTGTGTGTGTGTGTGTGTGTGTGTGTGTGTGTTTGGAGTTTGTGTTCAAATTCCTAAACTTCCTGTGAGTGTGTGCCAGGTTCACACAGTGGTTAGCATTGAGGTAGTGGATTAGACATTCAATACAACTAGCACCTGGACACACAACATGCTAACCTAACACATTAACCAGACACACAACATGCTAATGTAGATAATCTATCACACAACATTCTAACCAAACACATTAACGCAATTATCCCAACACAAAACATGTTAAACTAACACACAACACATTAACCCAACACACCATGCTAATCTAAAACATGAACTCATTTCTTTTTGTAGCATGTTTTTAGCATAATATAATAGTGCTAAAATTGGCCTAGCTAATATAACACAACATCCTAGCTCATGTTGCTGTAGCTTATTGGGCTAACTGAACGAGCTGCTAAGCTAGCAATAACGTTTTCGCTGTAGTCAGCAGTTTGTTGTGTTCAGTTGCTAAAAGACACTCAACACAACGCTGTGAAGAAAAAGCGAATGCTCAATTAGTGCACTTTGTTTAATGTGTGTGTGTGTGTGTGTGTGTGTGTGTGTGTGTGTGTGTGTGTGTGATGAAATCCCCCCATCTCCGTTGGTCTTTATTTATTAATGTCTTCATTCAGTAATTCATTTTCCATTACACAACAGAAGCCATTAACATGACTAAGGCTAGCATCCTGTGAGGCGCATCAAAAAGCAGCACTTCCTGTTTAGCCCCGCGTGTATAAAATCCTCCAGTGTTAGCTCAGACATTAGACTGCACCCGCAAGTAAGCTATTCCCGACTCTCTTCTGCAAGAAAGACTTGTAACGCATGATATCCGATCCTAAATGCAAAAATTAAACGCCGTGAACAAGTTCTGCCGTTTCGTATCGGCTTCTAAACACGTTGGCAAGCTAACGATGCTAATAGTTAAGGGAAGCCTCTGGCTAGGCATGATGCAAAATACATGTTATAAGTGTTAAAGGCAGTTTAGTGTCAGAATTTCACTCAGTTAAACTTCATACACATCCAGCAGTCTTTCACTCTGATGTACGTGCGTACAGTTTTGTGAGATGAAAGTTTAGCTAACTGCTAGCTAATCTGCGTGTTGCCATGGAAACAATTAACGCAGTGTCCTTAGTCGTAGCTACGAGGAATTTTAGGTCACTATTTTAAAACAAGCCAGTGATATTATAAGATTTAGCTGTTCTAAGCATTAGTGTACAATTTTTTAACAGTTCAAACCTTTGATCTCTAGGCCACGCCCCCTACGGGAGCTCTGTGTATAAGAGTAATAGAGATGCCTACAATCACCTCGAGCAGATCTGAGAGTCGAGAGCCGAACACGGCTGTAACGAGGAAGCAGAGGATCCAGCTCCGGCAGATCGATACCAATTTGAAGGCTGATTAAACGAACGCAGCGGTGAGTCTAATTGATTTTCTCCCATCGATGTTCACATTCTATAAACCGCTACGGCGCTAACAAGGCAGGAAACCTGGAACGTTCTTTAATTAATTTACAGGATGTGTGAATGAATCTTTCATGTATGGAACTAACTGTAACTGGGAGAAAATAATCATAAATTCAAGTCGACCTCAAGTCAAGTGGGAATTACAAGTTTAACAAGTTATTATTATTATGGTAAGATCCACCGTTGAACATATCCGCGTACATGCTAAATTTGGAGAATAATTTGGAGAGATTTGTTCTAAATGTGTTTCCTTTTGAATTTGTCATTGTAAATAAAAATTCTGAGTGAAAATGGTATGTTTTTTTGTTGTTTATCGGCGCGCTACCTGCTTCTGCTTCGTCCGCCATTTCGAATTCGCAGGCGTAACAGACCGCTACAGGAATGACTCGTAAAACCCGGACGCGAGTTAGCATTTTAGCACTTCCGGTTCCGTCATCCCGAAGTCAATGGGGTTTTTTGTTTTAATGGGTTTTTGGTTAAATGCCTGAAATAAGATCTGTGGTAAACACAAGCTCAAGATATTTTCTACGACATAAAACACACCAGTGATACCCTACTCGTGATTTTGTTAAGCTTTTACGTGTCATCACGATGACAGGAAAACTCATCTACTACAGCCTTGTTGTGTTTATACACAATCATGCTCTTGCAAACTATTCCAACTTGTAGATTTATCAATTTATAGTATTTTCCAATTGTAATGTTTGGTTGTTGTTTTTTTTTTAAAAATTGTCGGAAGCTTTGTGGTGGTGACGTTGAAGTCATGTGATCGTGGTGTAGTTCGTTTATAGCCTAACTTTAGTGTCTTACTTCTGGTGATTGTATATAGGCTTCAGAATTCATAAAAGTTGCGTTTATTTGTGAAGATTACTTTGATTTAGAAAAAAAAAAAAAACCTGTAAGAATCTTAAACGTTTGTTGGTCACAGAGCGTATTTTCGGCAGTAATCCAAAATCCAGCGGAAAATTCCTATTGGCTTTTTGTCGAGGGAACCAGGGTGATGCTAACTTCTGGGTTGGCCTACAGAAATACCTCATCCCTGCAGCACACTGTGTGCTTTAACTTGCTGTACATGCTATTGGCTGTTATGGTATAGCATCACAAGCGTATGATGGCAGAGCATTGGAGATATCGCTTATCAATCACGTGGCTTATAGATAGGAAATAAAAGGGATATTGGAGATTATTTTAATTAAATATGTGTTTTTAGACGATTCGTGTGTAGAACCCCGGTGTGTGGTAATGGTAAATGGTCTGCACTTATATACCGCTTTTTTAACATTAGCGGTTCTACAAAGCACCGGTTCTCATTCACCCATTCACACACACACCAATGGTAGCAGAGCTGCCCTGCAAGGTGCTAACTTGTCATCGGGAGCAACCTGGGGTTCAGTGTCTTGCCCAAGTACACGTGGAGTCAGGTGGGCCGGGAATCGAACCGCCAACCCTATGATTAGTGGACAACCCTGAGTATCACATAGTGAAGTATGGCAAAGTAAAGTATAGTAAAATATAACGTATTGAACTAAGGTATAGTACAGTATAGCAAAGCACTGTATGGTAATAAAGTGTAGCATAATAAGGTATAGTTTGTAACGTATAGCATGCTGTTATAAAATATACATATTGCTGTGATATGGTCCAAAGTGTATTATTTTCATATACCTGCAAGGATTGCTGTAAAGTAAAGTAAAGTATAATGTAGTAAAGTATTATACAGTATAATATAGTATAGTATAGTAAAGTATTGTAAAGTACAATATAGTATAGTACAGTAAAGTATTGTAAAGTATAATATAGTATAGTATAGTATAGTATTGTAAAGTACAATATAGTATAGTATAGTATAGTAAAGTATTGTAAAGTATAATATAGTATAGTATAGTATTGTAAAGTATAATATAGTATAGTATAGTATAGTAAAGTATTGTAAAGTATAATATAGTATAGTATAGTATTGTAAAGTATAATATAGTATAGTATAGTATTGTAAAGTACAATATGGTATAGTATAGTATAGTAAAGTATTGTAAAGTATAATATAGTATAGTATAGTATTGTAAAGTATAATATAGTATAGTATAGTATTGTAAAGTACAATATGGTATAGTATAGTATAGTAAAGTATTGTAAAGTATAATATAGTATAGTATAGTATTGTAAAGTATAATATAGTATAGTATAGTATTGTAAAGTACAATATGGTATAGTATAGTATAGTAAAGTATTGTAAAGTATAATATAGTATAGTATAGTATTGTAAAGTATAATATAGTATAGTATAGTATTGTAAAGTACAATATAGTATAGTATAGTATTGTAAAGTACAATATAGTATAGTAAAGTATTGTATAGTATAGTATAGTATAGTATTGTAAAGTATAGTATAGTAAAGTATTGTAAAGCATAATATAGCATAGTATAGTATAGTATAGTAAAGTATTGTAAAGTATAATATATTATAGTATAGTATATATATAGTATAGTGTATATAGTATAAGTATAGTATAATAAAGTATAGTAAAGTATGGTATGGTAAAATATAATAAACTAAACAATAATTTAGTAAAATATAGTCAAATGTAGCAGTATTGCGAAGTAGAGTATAGCATAGCATAGTATAATGTAGTATAGTATAGTATCATGGGCCACACCCAAACACATACACATTAACACACACACACACACACACACACACACACACACACACACACACACACACTTGTACTACATGGTGTGTTGACAGCTTGTATTGATGAAGTTGTTTTCAACATCTACAGAGCATCAGATAGCTTGACATTTGACTCAAGAATCAACAGTGAGACCTTAACTTTACACACACACACACACACACACACACACACACACACACACACACACACACACACACACACACGCACGCGAGATCTGACAGCACTCTAGACTTAACTACAGTCACAGATGGAGAGTTCTATAAACAGCACATGTACAGTAATGATCTAACTGAATAAATAATAATAATAATAATAATAATAATAATAATAATAATAATAATAATAATAATAATAATAACAACAATAATAATAATAATAACAATAATAATAATAACTACAGCAAACACACACACAAACACACACACACAAACACACAAACACACACACATACACACAAACACAGCTGGAAGTGAGGGAAAGATTAAAGATAAAATATAGTTAAATAAGCTGTCAGATGGTTTAAAATAAGAGACGAAATGAGACGACAAGAAAAGAAAAGAACATAAGAGAATAAAAAACAGGAAGCAAATGCAAGAAAAAAAGAAGTAAATAAAGAAAGATGCACAATGAAAGAAGAAGAAGTGATGGAAAAATGAGAGAAAAAATGATGACAGTGCAAAAAGTGTGAGAAAGGAAAAATATCAAAAATAGTAAGAAAGAAAAGAAAGAAAGATACATCAAAAGACAGAAAAAAGCAAAAACAAAAAGCAAGTGAGAGGGAAAAAATCAAGGTGAAGGAAAAATGTAAAAAGAGAGATTAAATGATGAAAGGAAATGTTATGAAAAAGAAAAGAAAGAAAGAAAGAAAGAAAGAAAGAAAGAAAGAAAGAAAGAAAGAAAGAAAGAACGGAAGGGAAACAGATAGTTAAAAGATAGAAATAGTAACTGAAAGTGCAACTAAGGCATAAAAAGTGAGAATTAAAAAGAGAGAGAACAAAAATGAAAAGCATAAGAAAGGAAAAAATAAAAAAGCAGCCAGAATAAAAACTGATAAATGTCAGAAAAAGAAAGAGAGGAAGAAAATAGAAATAAAAAAGAGGAGAGAGCAAAAAGGAAAGAATGGAAAGAATAATCAAGTAAAAATATATAATATTAAAAAAGTAAGTATGTAAAAATGACATCATAAAATAGAGAGAGGAAGGAGTGAATCGAAGCTGCTGATTGGTCCAGCTGTAGTGACATCATCAGCTGGCATTTAAAAATTCAGTTAGTGTTTCGGTCTGAGCACTGATTATACACATTATAAAGATTAGCACCCTGGTAAGGATTCGTACTAATTCTCTCTCTCTCTCTCTCCGTGTGTGTGTGTGTGTGTGTGTGTGTGTGTGTGTGTGGTGCAGTGAAAGTGTAATGCGCACCGCTGGTGTACGGTGTGTGTGATCGCCGGTCTGCCCTTGAGAATGTGCAGACACACAGCAGATAATGTTCTGACACCTGAAACTGAACACCAACGAGAACATACTGCATCTCTCTCGCTCTCTCTCTCTGTCCATCTCTCTGTCCATCTGTCTCACTCTCTGTCCATCTGTCTCTCTCTCCATTTCGCTCTCTCTGTCCATATGTCTCTCTCTGTCGCTCTCTCCATCACTCTCTCTCTTTCTCTCTCTGTCCATCTGTCTCACTCTCTGTTGCTCTCTCCATCTCTCTCTCTATTTATCTCTCTGTCCATCTATCTCTCACTGTTGCTCTCTCTCTCTTTTTCTCTCTCTGTCCATCTGTCTCACTCTCTGTCCATCTATCTCTCTCTGTCCATCTGTCTTTCCCTCTGTCTGTGTGTTTCTATCTCTCTCTCTTTCTCTATCTGAGATATATCATGATGGACCTCGAGAGACAGACACATGATGAAAAACCAGAATGAACTCTTACCCTGTTCAGGTCGCGTGATGTCTGATTCAATAGATGCTGTTTGTCCATAGTCGTGGTTACGCTGGGCTCTGGTTCTGTTTCCATCATCACTCACGGCACATCTATCCATCCATCCATCTTCTATACCGGTTATCCTTCCGACAGGGTCACGGGGAACCTGGAGTCTATCCCAGGGAGCATGGGGCACGAGGCGGGGTACACCCTGGACAGGGTGCCAATCCATCGCAGGGCACAATCACATACACACACACCCATTCATACACTATGGACACTTTAGACACGCCAATCAGCCTACCTGCATGTGTTTGGACTGGGGGAGGAAACCGGAGTACCCGGAGGAAACCCCCGCAGCACGGGGAGAACACGCAATCTCCGCACACGCAGGGCAGCGACCAAACCCCCGACCCTGGAGGTGCGAGGCGAACGTGCTAACCACTAAGCCACCGTGTGCCACGGCACATCCATAAAGAAACAAAACAAATTATATATACATTAATATATATATTAAATGAAAAGAACACATCAAATAATATACAGTGTGGGAAATAAGTATTATACACGTCAACATTTTTTTTTCAGTAAAATATATTTCCAATGAGGTTATCCATGTGAAATTTTCACCAGACTTTGGTATTCACTCAAGAAATCTGGAAATATAAAGAATTCACATTACATTAAAGTCCATAAGTAAAGTTATGTGTAATAAATGACACGGGAAAAACTTCTGAATCCTCCAGTAAGCACCAGTGGGGCCGTTATCCACAAGTGGAAGCAACATCACTCCGTCATCAACCGGCCACGCACAGGAGCTCCTCGCAAGAGTTCTGACCAGGGAGTCAGAAGAGTCGCCCAAGAGCCAAGGACCACTCGGAAAGAGCTCCAGAAACACTTGGAGGCAGCAGGTACCATCGTCACAGAGAAAACAATAAGCAATGCACTCCACTGCTCACACTCACCCGCAAGACTCCATTACTAAAGAAAAGGCATGTCGAAGCTGTTTAAAGTTTACTACAACTCGTTTAGACAAGCCAGTGAAATACTGGGAGAGTGTAGTCTGGTCAGACGAGAGCAAAACTGAACTTTTTGGCTGTCATACTACACACCACGTTTGGAGAAGAAATGTCACTGCACATCACCCTAAAAACACTACACCAACAGTGAAGTGTGGAGGTGGAGCATCATGGTGTGGGGCTGTTCTTCATCACATGGTACTGGCAGACTTCATATCACTGAAGGAACGATGAATGGAGATCTTTACCGGGAGATTCTCGAGAAGAATCTGCTGCCATCCACCAGGACGATGAAGAGACGTGGGTGGAGCTTCCAGCAGGACAACGATCCAAAACATACAGCAAAGGAAACTCTCAATTGTTTTCAGAGAAAATAAATCACAGTGTTAGAATAGCCCAATCACCTGACTCGAATCCAACTGAACAAGATTTAAAGACGATATGTTTAGAAGAACGGGCCGAAATCACACCTGAATACTGCGAACGTTAATTTCTTCACACAGGAAGAGTCTTGAAGATTCATTACAAACGAAGACTTCTCCACGAAGTATTAAATACACTTCAGTTAGCGTGTTCAGTACTTTTTTCCCGTGTCATTCCTCTTTATTACACAGAACTTCATTTATGGACTTTAATGTGGGGAATTCTTGACATTTCCAGATTTCTTGAGTTAATTCTGATGTCTGGTGAAAATTTCATGTGAATAACCTCATTGGAAATATATTTACAGAACAAAGTTCTGCATCCAATACTTATTCCCCCCACTGTATATACAATATAAATAAAAAGGTAAGAAAAAGAAAATAAAACAATGCAAAAGAAAGGAAGAAAGAAGGTAGAGAGAAAAGAAAAGGAAAAAAGAAAAAAAAACATCTCTTGACCTTTGACCTAAGTGAGTGAGTGACCTAACAGTGAGTCCTTACCTTCACACACACACACACACACACACACACACACACACACACACACACACTTAGTAGTACACTTACTAGTACAATAGCTCTGATGTTCTCCATGTGAAAGTTTCCACATGAAGCCAGTCGTGTTTTTTTTCTCGCTGCTGATCTCGCTGAGTCACAGAGCGGTGTAACACACTCGCAGGAGAGCGCTGTCCACCTTCTTCCACATAAATACATACATACAGCGTCCTCCATTAATATTGGCACCCTTGGTGGTAAATATGAGCGAAGAAGGCTGTGAAAAATTGTCTTCATTGTTTAACCTTCTGATGTTTTGTTAAAAAAACTTCAAAAATAGTGTTCAAAAATACTCTGCTGTCATGGATATCAAACAATTACAAACACAACACGGGTTTATCAAAAAAATATCTGTTAAATATTTGTGTGCAGCAATTATTGGCACCGTTTTAGTCACTACTTTGTGCTAGCTCCCTTTGCCGAGATAACAGCTCTGAGTCTTCTCCTATAACGCTGATGAGGTTGGAGAATACATGGTGAGGGATCTGAGAGCGTTCCTCCAGACAGAACCTCTCCAGATCCTTCACATTTCAGGTCCACGCTGGTGGACTCTCCTCTTCAGTTCACCACACAGGGTTTCTATGGGGTTCAGGTCAGGGGACTGGGATGGTCATGGCAGGACCTTGATTTTGTGGTCAGTAAACCATTTCTGTGTTGATTTTGATGATGTTTTGGATCATCGTCCTGCTGGAAGATCCGACCACGGCCCATTTGAATCTTTCTGTCAGAGGCAGTCAGGATTTCATTTAATATCTGTTGATATTTGATGGAGTCCATGATGCCATGTGTCCTAACAAAATGTCCAGGTCCTCTGGCAGAAAAACAGCCCAAAACATTAAAGATCCTCCTCCATATTTAACCGTGGGCATGAGGGACTTTTCCATACGGCTACCTCTCTGTGTGCTCCAAAACCACCTCTGTGTTTATTACCAAAAAGCTCTATTCTGGTTTCATCTGACCGTAGAACCCGATCCATTTGAAGTTCCAGTCGTGTCTGCACACTGAAGATGCTCGAGTGTGTTTTTGGATGAGAGTAGAGGCTTTTTTCTTCAAACTCTTCCAAACAGCTTGTGGTGATGTCGGTGACTTCAGATTGTAGTTTTGGAGACTTTCTGACCTCAAGACACAACTAACTTCTGCAGTTCTCCAGCTGTGATCCTTGGAGATTTTTATCCACTCGAACCGTCCTCTTCACAGTGCGTTGAGACGATACAGACACACGTCCAATTCCAGGTGGATTCATAACATTTCCAGTCGACTGGAACTTCTTAATTATTGCCCTGATGGTGAAATGGGCGTTTTCAATGCTTGTGCTATTTTCTTATAGACACGCCCCATTGTGTGAAGCTCAACAACCTTTTGCCGCACATCACAGCTACATTCCTCGCTCTTACCCATTGTTATGAATGACTAAGGGGAATTTGGCCTGTGTGTTACCTCATATTTATACCCCTGTGAAACAGGAAGTCAGGGTTGAACAATTTCCTGTTCCTACTCATCCAGGTGTGCTAAAAAATGTTTAAATATCAATGGGAATATACTTCACATATATTTTTCTCATATGAATTAATATTCATGCCAATAATTGTTGCACACCTATATTTAACAAAGATCAGCGGTATTTATTTTTGATAAACTTGTGTTGTGTTTGTAATTGTTTGATATCCATGAAAGCAGACTGTTTTTGTGAATTTTATGAACAAAATATTAATAGGTTAGAGACAATTTTCACAGCCTTCTTTGCTCATACAACCCTGATTCTGAAAAAGTTGGGACAGTATGGAAAATGCAAAAAAACAAACAAACAAAAAGAGTCGTTTGAAAGTTTAATTCGTCCTGTACTATACTGAAAACACATTATTATCACATTATTTGATGTTTTACTTTGTGAATTAAATTTATTTTTGAAAATATACACTCATTTCAAATCTGATGACTGCAACACACTCCAAAAAAGTTGGGACAGTGAACTGTTTAGCACTGTGTAACGTCAACTTTTCTTTTAATAACACTTATTAAGCATTTGGACGCTGAGTGAAGACACCAGTTGGTTAAGTTTAGCGAGAGGAATTTTCCCCCATTCGTCCATTATGCATTTCTTCAGCTGAAATTGCCTTCGTCACCTTATTTTGCGCTTCATAACAGATCACATGTTCTCAATAAGAGACAGGTCAGGACTGCAGCAGGCCATGCTAGGCCTGCACTCCTTGCTTGCGCAACCATGTGCTTGTAATCCGAACGCGGTTTAGCGTTGTCCTGTTCTGGATGGCAGTGTGTGTTACTCCAAACTGTGTACACATCTTTCTGTATTAATGCTGCCTTCACAGATGTGCGAGTTACCCATACCATGGACACTGACACACCGCTATACCATGGACACTGACACACCGCTATACCATGGGCACTGACACACCCCTATACCATGGACACTGACACACCCCCATACCATGGACACTGACACACCGCTATACCATGGACACTGACACACCCCTATACCATGGACACTGACACACCGCTATACCATGGACACTGACACGCCCCCATACCATGGACACTGACACACCCCCATACCATGGACACTGACACACCGCTATACCATGGATACTGACACACCGCTATACCATGGGCACTGACACGCCCCAATACCATGGACACTGACACACCCCCATACCATGGACACTGACACACCGCTATACCATGGACACTGACACACCCCTATACCATGGACACTGACACACCGCTATACCATGGACACTGACACACCCCCATACCATGGACACTGACACACCGCTATACCATGGACACTGACACACCCCTATACCATGGACACTGACACACCCCCATACCACGGACACTGACACACCCCCAAACCATGGGCAGTGACACACCCCCATACCATGGGCACTGACACATCCCTATACCATGGACACTGACACGCCCCCATACCATGGGCACTGACACACCCCCATACCATGGGCACTGACACGCCCCCATACCATGGGCACTGACACGCCCCCATACCATGGACACTGACACACCCCCATACCATGGACACTGACACACCCCCATACCATGGACACTGACACACCGCTATACCATGGGCACTGACACGCCCCCACACCATGGACACTGACACACCCCTATACCATGGACACTGACACATCCCTATACCATGGGCACTGACATGCCCCTATACCATGGACACTGACACACCCCCATACCATGGACACTGACACACCCCCATACCATGGACACTGACACACCCCTATACCATGGGCACTGACACACCGCTATACCATGGGCACTGACACACCGCTATACCATGTACACTGACACACCGCTATACCATGTACACTGACACACCGCTATACCATGGACACTGACACACCGCTATACCATGTACACTGACACACCGCTATACCATGGACACTGACACACCGCTATACCATGGGCACTGACACGCCCCAATACCATGGACACTGACACACCCCTATACCATGGGCACTGACACGCCCCCATACCATGGGCACTGACACGCCCCCATACCATGGGCACTGACACGCCTCCATACCATGGGCACTGACACGCCCCCATACCTTGACAGACGCTGGCTTTTGGCCCTGACGCTGATAACAGCTCGGACGCTCCTTTTCCTCTTTGTCCCGGAGAACACGACGGCTGGTTTGTCCAAAAACTATTTGAAATGTCGACTCGTCGGATCACAAAACACGATTCCACTTTGCTACTGTTCATCTCAGATGGGACCGAGCCCAGAGAAGTGGGCGGAGCTTCTGGACAGTGTTGATGTACGGCTTCTGCTTTGCATAGTAAAGCCATAACTTGCATCCGTGGATGCAGCGGCGAATGGTGTCGACAGACAAAAGTTTACCAAAGTATTCCCGA
Organism: Ictalurus punctatus; assembly: GCF_001660625.3. Lineage (NCBI taxonomy): Eukaryota > Metazoa > Chordata > Actinopteri > Siluriformes > Ictaluridae > Ictalurus > Ictalurus punctatus. The sequence goes on from NC_030430.2 coordinate 25,538,985, forward strand.
GCCCATGTCAGGATCTCCGTTACAGACTCATGACAATTTTTAAGACCGTGACGTCTGAGGGATCGGAGATCACTCGCATTCAGAAGTGGTTTTCGGCCTCGTCTTTTACTCACCGAGATTTGAACGGATTCCTTGAATCTTTTAATTACATTGTGCACTGTAGAAGGTTTGCCTTACTGTCTGCATGTTCCAGTAGGAGCATAAACAAACTCCAGTTAGTCCAGAATGCAGCTGCTAGAGTTCTAACTAGAACCAGAAGATATGACCACGTCACCCCGATCTTATCCACACTGTATTGGCTCCTAGTAAAATTCTACTACAGTCCTATAAAGCCCTAAACGCTCTCACGCAACAGTACTTGGAGGAACTTTTGGTCTTCTATGATCGACCACGCCTACTTTGATCAAAAGGTGCAGGCTATTTGTTGGTACCTGGAATAGTGAAGGTTACAGCAGTGGGAAGAGCTTTCTCTTACAAAGCCCCACAGTTATGGAACAGTCTTCCAGTTAGTGTTCGGGACACACAGTCACAGTCTCAGTGTTTAAGTCCAGGCTGAAAACATATTTGTTTACTCAAGCTTACCATGAATAGACTTTCTTTTACGCAAAATACACAGTCTTATCCATCACTAGATAGTAAGCATACCTAATAATCTCTCCCTCTCTTCACCTCCCTCTCCCTCTCTCCTTCCGTTGAGATACACATGATATTATGGAGATGCCAGTGATCATGACCCTTTCTGCACTCCGGACCTATCTGATCCATCCTGATGCCCTACCTCTGGATGGAGCTCTCATCAACTGGAGGCTGCAGCCTGGAGATCTCTGAGGATGGTACCTCTTGAAGTGCCATGGAAATGGTTTTGGACCTCGATTCCACACGGACGTTCTCACTGCGGTCGCTGCGATGGCCTCGGGACTGCGATTACCACGTACAGTTTTACACTCGGGTCTCCTTTAGTGAACAGTGGACTAGTTCAACAAACAGACTTCATATTAAACCATAATGAACTTTCTTTTACGTTCACACTCTCCGTCGTGACCCGGATGAGGACGGGTTCCCTTCTGAGTCCGGTTCCTCTCAAGGTTTCTTCCTCGTATCATCTCAGGGAGTTTTTCCCTCACCACCGTCACCACCGGCTCGCTCAATAGGGATAAATTCACACACGTAAAATCTCCATCCTGTGTTTATACGTTTCCGTAAAGCCGCTTTGAGACAATGTCCGCTGTTAAACGCGCTACACAAATAAAACTGAATCGATTTGAATAGATGCCCCAAATCTACACATTTGTCTTTGGGGAATGTTCTTCTCAAAGTGTTTGACACATCAGTAGGCACATCGGCGAGCCTCGACCCATCCTTGCTCTTGAAGGACAGGACCTTTTTTAGGGACTCCTTATAAACTATGATTAGACGATTGCCTCACCTGTTTCACGTCACCTTCTTATATCAACTTCTCACATCGCTATTAGTCCTAAATCGCCCCAGTCCCAACTTTTTTTAAACGAGTTGCATGCATCAATTTCAAAATAAAGGTTTATCTTTAAAAAAAAAAAAAAAAAACAACTATGCAGTTGATTAGATAAAACATCAAATACCTCGTCTTTATACTTTTTTTTTTTTTTGCTTAAATACAAGTCAAAGTACATTTACAAAATCACTTTATTTTTATTAGCATTTTCCAGACTGCCCCTCCCACCCAGGGAGCACATGTATCTACCTGAGCGCTGTTGAGTTCTGGACTCTGATTGGTCAGAAGGTCTTGATTCGTTTTCTAGAACGGCAGCTCTGACAGTAGCGTAGGCTTATATTAATGCGCACGTGCCGATATGCTATCGTTTCTATAGTAACGGCTCGTTCATATGGTGGATGCGCCACGCGAGCAGAAGGTGATGTTTACGTAACGCGTATGGAAGGAGTCTCCAGTGTCGGCGCTTCGTAACGATCCGACGTAAAGCTGTAACTTTAACGTTGCCGACTTCGTGTCTCCGCTTCGTCACACCACCCTGTCGTTGATTATTTTATTATACGAGCAGCACACACACACACACACACACACACACACACACACAGTGTTTTATTCCTTACTAGTATGACCGATGATGTTGAAATGAATTGCACTGAGCACAAGAGAATTCCCAGATATCAGCTGGAGTGTGAGAGAAACACACAAACTCCGCAGCGTGTTCAGAGCGAGCGCTCAGCCCCGAGACGTGAGCGAGTCTCTCCGGAACGGCGTGTGAAAGTGAGGGTGCAGTAATGAAAGGGTTAATCAGGGCATTCCCACAGCGAAGCCTCGCGCTGCCGCAGAGGTCAAAGATCTCCTTTTACTGAGCACACGCGCTTAGCTGGATTTGTGCACAAGTCAGCGCGCAAAGGGCAGGTCAGGACAAAACGAAAGGGCCTCGTCTCGAGCTCGCTACACACACACACACACACACACACACACACACACACACGTTTGTCTTATTATCCTTGCCAGGATATAAACCCTAATCTCTAAACCTCGGGAGCCAAAAGACAGCTTTCGTGTCTTTATTTATATTATTTTAAAAGTAGTTCTAGAGAACAAATGTCCTAACAAACTCAAAACTGTCAGATATTTCTATCCTTGTGGGGACCTGCGGTCCTCACGGACACCCACACACACACACACACACACACACACACATGAAATCTGGTGTGTTATTTTTTTTATAGTGCTGCTAGATAAGGACTTTAGAAGCTACAATCTCTGACAATGGATTAAAACTGAATTAAATGAATAAACTTATTACCAGTTCTTAATTCTTAATAAATTATTGTTCATGAAAGTTAGCTTGTTATTTATTTTTTTTTGGTTGTTTTGTTTCAGCTCTCGTTCTCAGTTCCTCAAACATCTGTGTCTGTGTGTGTGTGTGTGTGTGTGTGTGTGTGTGTGTGTGTTGTGTGTTTGTACTGGATTGTGACTATTTCAATAATAAAAATGAATGCATGCAAAATGATTCTTGCAACAAAAAAAAAAGAGAACAAATTTTTTTTTGCCATTTCAATGACTTTAATAAGCAAAATAGGAAACCATTTTCTTCCATAAAACGACAACCGAACAAAATAATAAGACGAAACAGAAACCAGCCTGAATGGAAGTTCAAATTTAACAACTTTTCTCTCTCTCTCTCTCTCTCACTCTCTCTCTCTCTCTCTCTCTTTCTCTCGTTTATGTTATATATAAACAGGATTGAAATTGATCCCTTTGCATTAAGACAGGAAATTAACCAACAGAACAACAACCCGCTGCTGCAGTTTCAGATTTGATTTCAACACAGTTGAATCAGTAACTAAAAATAAAAAATAAAAAAAAGAACAAGATTAAATGCATGACTTTTTTTTTTTGTTTGTTTGTTTCATTATTTTTTTTTTTTTAAAACAATAATTCTTAAATGCAAGCACCATGCTCTTATTTGATATGATCTGACAAGTTCTGTTAATTTAATCATTAAAAAATAAAACCATAACTATAACTATAATGCATCTGGCCAGCAGAACCAGAATCTCAGAAAACAGAGAGAAAAAAAAAACAACAACAACAACAACAACAATAGAAATAATAACATGAATAAGAACATAACATAACATAACATTTTTCATTTTGAGATTTTGCAAAACCTGAATCCCTTTTTTTTTACTGACCGGCAGAAAAAAAATACAGGAAAACATTAAAGAATGATCACTCAAAACTCGGTACAAGAAAACGAAAGTAATAATTAATTTAAAAAAATTTTAAAAACCCTGATTTTAGGAAATTGTTAGAATTATAATTGCTTTGATTTTTTCTCTTTTTTTTTTCGTTTTTTTGTTTAAACATTCTGGAAATTTTCAGCTCATGAAACTGACAGGAAAGTAATAATAATAATAATAATAATAATAATAATAATAATTTTTTTTTAAAAAACAAAAAAACAAATTGAAAGTGAAAAATGATGAGACTTGTAGATACTTGTTCGGATTATATAACAGGCACGGATTACGCAACGTGACAAAACTGCATTTCCTGCTACGAGTCGACGTGAAAAAAGGAAACCCGAGCGGCTCCGGTGCATGAAGCGGTCTGCAGGGCGGGAATCCGCTCCTCAAGGAATTTCATCGTATGTGTGTCTTTTTGTTTTCTTTTTCTTTCTTTCTTTTTTTTTATTGCATGACCTTGTGACGCAAATGCAAAGCGTATCGAGTCGAACACAGAGTATCTCTTTTGTTATGTCTTCCTTGAGGGCGGTCTGCAAAAAAAATTTTTTTACATAATAATAATTTTTTTTTTAATTGAAAATGAAAAGAATCAAAATCCAAAAGAAAAGTGCACTTAATATACAAACCCGGCTGACTTTTGATGCAACTGCAAAAAAAAAAAAAAATTAAAAAATTAAATGCCCTAAAACGTAAAAAGATCCCAAACCTCTGCTCAACGTGTTCATTTTATTTTCTTCGACATTTTTTTTTTAAATCTTGCAATTTTTTTTTTTTTTTTTTTGCCGTTGCATGTATTTACAAGCCCCGGACGAACGGCGTCGGAACTGGTGATGTGGCCACCGGTTCGTGTCTAAAGTCCCAGAAACATCATCGATGGGAAGAAAGAAAAAAACAAACAAACAAACAAACAAAAAGATCAACAACATGCTATTTAAGATACACGAAGAAGAAAAAAATAAACAAGGAAAGTACAAAATAGAAATTATTACCGTACATGTCCAGCATGCAGGATTAATATTTTAATGCAGTATATTTATCTTTTTTTTTTCTTTTTTTTCTTTTTTTAGCTTTTATTTAACCAAGCAGGCAATAAACTGATGAGATGTTGCATAAAAGTTTTGCATACTGTCTTGTTTTCAAAAAAATCGACATATTGGACCCAAGAGGGAGAAGTCCAAAGAAAACAACAAAGTCCAAAGGTCCTCTCTCCCTTTCTCTGTCCTTCTCTCTCTCTCCCTGTCTCTCTCTCTCTCTCTCCCCCTCTGTCTCTCTCTTCTTAGCATCAGTACTGATTCAAACGTCTTTTTTTCCCGTCCTGAACAATTGAGAAGGGTGTTAACTCTCTATAAAGCAAAGAGACAACAGAAATGAATCACTGCAAAGACGTCTTACAGCGCTGAACAAACACGCGGCGCGTCACGAGTCCGGATTCTGTGCGTCTCGATTCAACATCTTGATAAGTGTGTGTGTGTGTGTGTGTGTGTGTGTGTGTGTGTGGTTTACCTAAAAGCGACTACTTTCCAAATAAACAAATAAAAAACAAAAAAGACTTGCATTGTACTTGCGTGATTCTGGTTTAAAAACAAAAAGCACACCTTTTTTAAAAAAAAAAAAGGAAAAAAAAAAAAAAACGAACCCTCTAGCTCTAAATTTTGATTTAAAACAAACAAAAAAAAACTTTGGAGATGATTAGAGTAACGTTATTATTATTATTATTGTTATTATTATTATTATTATTATTATCATGGGTTATTTTTCTTTCTAATATGAAGAATACAGCTGCTGTTGTAAGTTATTAGTATAATAATCATGATATAACGTGGATTAGTATCGTAGTCTCTTCAGCACAGGACAGGACGGAGACGGAACCGAAGAAGGAACTCACATGAAGAACTCTGGTGAAGACGGGTTGTCGCTGGTGGAACCCGCCTCGCGGAACCCGCCCGCGCCGGCGCTCGGACCCACGGCCGCCGATGTCAGCTTCTCGCACTTGAGTTTGTAGGCGTCCCGCTCTCGCGCCAGGCGTCCGATCTCCTGCTTGAGCTGCTCCACCTGGTTGAGGAGCTGCGTCTTCTCGCTCTCGAGGACGTGCTTCTGCTGCACGCGCTTGAAGCGGCAGGACTGCGCGTAGCCGCGGTTCTTGAGCGTGCGCCGTTTCTGCTTCAGACGCACCACCTCGTCCTTGGAGAAGCCACGCAGGTGCCGGTTGAGCTCGCGTACGGACATGGAGACGAGCTGATCGTCGGAGAAGCGCTCCTCGACGCTCAGGATGCTCAGCGCGCTGCCACTGCTGCTGCCGCCGTGGTGCTGCTGCGCGTGGTGGTGGTGGTGGTGGTGGGCGTGATGGCCGTGATGGTCGGTGTGCTGGGCGTGATGGCGGTGGTGATGGAGCTGAGGAGAGGTCGGAGACGGGCTGTCCGGATCTTGGCTGTGGTGCTGATGAGGATGCTGCTGCTGCTGCTGCGTGTGAGAGTGCAGGTCGTCTCCGTGCTGCTGGAGCGCCGCGTACGCGTGAGGATGGTGCTGCGCGTGAGGATGGTGAGGATGATGATGCATGGCAGCACGGTAGCCCTCAAAACCACCTCCTTGCTGCAGCTGCTGTTGCTGCTGCACGTGCGGCGGTGGAGCATGCCCGATCAGGGCCTCCACGGCGTCCTCGGGCGTCAGGCCGAGCGCGTGAGGGTCGACGTGTTGCGGGTAGCCGCCACCGGGCATCCAGTAGAGCTCCTCCAGGTTGCTCTTGTGCTCCTCCGTGGGGCTGAAGCTGGGCGACGAGGGCACGGAGCTGCACGGCGTGCTGAGCGGAGTCGACGACACCGAGCCCTGGGGCTGCTGCACGCGCGAGGGGCACGCGCGCGCGCCGCCGTTCACTACTCCGTGCAGCGCCTCTTTTTTCACGTCGAACTTGAGCAGGTCGAAGTCGTTGACGTAGTCCACCAGGGCGAGCGGGCTTGTGGGCAGCACCTCGGCGCTCATCGCGTCTCCGCTGCTGTGCGTGTGCGTGAGCGTGGCAAAAACGCACCTCTGCTGCTGCTGCTGCTGCTTCTTCTGCTCTTCTTCCTTCTCAAATCGCATGCAACAGTCTGTCCAAGTCCTCCACTTTACACCGTGTAGCATGCACCGACACGGGACGGGTGGGGAAACGTGTCCTAGAAAAACTTTTCTTCTTTCTTTTTAAAAAAAAAAAAACAGCACGAAGGAACTTTTTTCTTCTTCTAAGATTAATGCACGAGAAAAGCCGTCGCGAGGTGCACGAGCTGCATGGTTTACCGACTTTCTTTTCGCAGTTACAGTCTGCTACTACAGCAGGGCGGCGGGGGGGAAAAAAAAGGGAAAAGAAAAGAAAAAAACAGAGGTAGAGAAAAAAAAAGTCAGTGCACAAATCTCTGGTCGCTTCGCAAAAGTTGAACTTGAATCATAAATAGGATTTTAAAGAATGCGCGAGGACAACAACAACAACACGAAGGGCTCCAGTCCCTCCGGTGTGCCGGCGAATCCGAAAAGAAAGAAAGAAAAAAATAAAGAATAAAAGAATTTTAAAAAAAAGAAGCAGTTCTTCTTGTGTTCCAGCTCTGCACCGCAGAGAGACAGAGAGAGAACTCGGCGGGCGCGCGCCTGCTCCTCCTCCGCGTGCCTGCTTATGAGCTGAACCTGGCTCGCGCGCTCCTCCTCCTCCTGCTGTCGCGTGCGCTTGTGTGTCAGTGTGTGTGTGTGTGTGTGTGCGTGCGTGCGCGTTATTTGCAACGGGGCTCTCTCTCTCGCGCGTGCTCCTCCTACTCCTCTTTTTTTCAGCTCTGAACGTTCTCGTGCGCAGGACTCTTGTTCGGCCCGAAAGCTGGCCCTGGATTTTATACTCACAGCGATACGTGACGTCAGCGTCGGGAGGCGTGTCCCAAGAGCGCGCTCTAGGCCTATCAGAGACGTAACACGGCGCCTGTTTTACATAACCACGCCCCCCTCTCTCTCTCTGTGTTTGCTGCTCTTCACCCCCCCCCCCCTCTCTCTCTCTCAACTTTAACGGGACTGGTTTTACTCTGTAATGTCGAGAGAGAGAGAAAAGGTTTATAAACACACTTTTAGAAATATATCATAAATATTTATTTACCTTTCTGTCTAGTTGTAACTGCACGCGTTGCTTTCCAATAAAACGTTCAAGAAAATGCACGATGAGGATAGAAATGATTTCTCTTTCTCTTTTTAAATTCTTTCATGCCGCCTGTAGGTGATAAAATAACATAATGAATAAATAATTAATCGTCAGATCACAATCAGCGCGCGCGCGCTCACACACACACACACACACACACACACAGACGCACGCACCAACTAGTCTTGGATAAGATTTATGATCTATACCTATGAAGTCACCTGAATGTAGGTAATTAAGGTAATTAATAACCGTACACGTGCTATCATTATTATTATTATTATTGTTATAATTATTATTCGTTTTTGTCTTCTATACCCGCACGTGTAAAAGCGCTATGAGCTCCGTTACATGATGATTGCACGATCTGTGTGCGTGTGTGTGTGCGCGTGTGTGCGCGCGCGCGCCTTGTTTATTATCGGAGCTTTACAGTAGTCCGAAAGAGGAGAAAACACACCAAACTCTGCCCCCATGTGGACATTTTTAGCCACTCTCTTTCTCTCTCTCTCTCTCTCTCTCTCTCTCTCTCTCTCTCTCTCTCTCTCTCCTAATGTCTATATAGGAGTGTTTTATCCCATAATAAGAAGTAAAAAATGTATTATTACTTCAGGAAGTATGTTATATTTCATAAACATTCCATAGCTGCACACTAAAAAGGACAAAAAAATAATAATAATTACAATGACAATACCAAATGATGAATATGTTGTTAGATGCGTGTGTGTGTGTGTGTGTGTGTGTGTGTGTGTGTGTGTGTGTGTGTGTGTTGCTTAAAAGATAATAAATGACAGAATAATTTACTCCAAACCTTCCGAAGGAAAATGTAGCGTCCGTATGTGCCATAAATCTCCAGCGTTCCTCACACAGAGCGATGGTTATCCAACGTTAATCAGATATTTATTCCAAACCATGAACTATTGATTACGTTTAGATTTACTCACGAATAACGCCGTCAAACACGGGATTAGTGTAAATTACTGTGGGTTTAATGCGAGTAATAACGCAGTAATAACGCAGTAATAACGCAGTAATAAACCGTATCATGTTGGAGGAATCATGCTATAGCGGTGCGGTAATAAACGCAGTAGCCATGCAGGAATAATGTCATAATAATGCGATAATAAAGGTTAAGTTAGAGGTGTGACGTAATATTGAACACAGTAGTAATAGAGGATGTAATAAAATCAAATAATATTACAGTAATAAATGCAGTAATGATGCAAATAAATACAAGAATAATGCAGTAATAAATGCAGGAATACATGCGATGATAATAATGCAGTAATAAATGCAGGAATACATGCGATGATAATAATGCAGTAATAAATGTGATGATAATACTAAATTAATACATGCAATAATAATAATAATAACAATAGTAACAACACAAATATGATGATTATAATGCAATAAGAATACTGAAGTAATAATACAATAATAATAAGGCAGTAATAAACGCAGGAGTGACGCAGGACGGGTCCAGGAATGATCGCAGTAGTGATGTAGTAATAAATAGAATAATAAGGCAGTAATAAATGCGAGGGTAATAATAATAGCGCAGTAATAAAGGAGTGCATTAGCAGCGGGTCGGTATTGTCCTGCCCCGGCTGTAGCGGAGAGAGGAGATGTGTTAAGGAAAGCCCTGTGTCAGCAGCACGTCGCTGGTTAATGATCTATTAAGTGATGCGTGCGTTGCTTAGCGTTTCTTATGGACAGGGCAGGAAAAGTGTTGATGTTGCTTCTTCTCCTAATGAGATTCCACATCCTACGAATTTTTAGGAATGGATAACGGGAATAAAATCGGCTGCAGCACTCCTGCATGGAGCACTCGCCGGGCGGACGCCATGGCGCTCTCTTACTGCAGCGGCGTCAGCGTGCACACTCGGGCCTGCACTCACACACACTCGCACACACTCTCACACACACTCGGTCTTTATTCGCTCATTTATAACACGCGCAGGACGGGACGCTGGATTTTGGAGTTTTCGTCCCCCTGGGTGTTGGATGTAGGAGTTCGGATCCTGGACAGGAAGGTAAGCACGGAGACTTTATCAAGAGGAAAATGGAAAGTTTATTCGTCTTTCTGCAGCGTCAAAGAGTTTATTAGATTTCTTCTTCTTCTTCTTCTTTTTTCTTTTCTTTTTTTTTTTTTTTTTAAAGCTGACTGACATCTTGTAGTGCTTCCTCCTTTTCCTCCTTTTCCCTTTGTGTCCCTTTAGAGAGGCCTAATGATTAACAGGAACAGCTTCAGCAGATCATTCATCAAACCGTAGGGAGATGAGAGGAGTGTGTGTGTGTGTGTGTGTGTGTGTGTGTGTGTGTGTGTGTGTGTGTGTATTGTATGTGTGTGTGAGAGAGAGAGAGAGAGAGAGAGAGAGAGAGAGAGCGATAGTCACTTGTTTTGTGCCAAAAGAGTTCAAAATAAAATAAAATGAAAATAAATGGATGAATGAAAATAAAAATAAGAGATTGAAATTGAAATTTGCATATACAATCTCCATATATATTTTTAATTTTCCCTTTAAAACCCCGATTAATAATAATTCTTCTTCTTTTTCTATTGATTATCCCTTTCGGCTTTATTTATTTGTTTGTTTGTTTGTTTACTCACTCCTTTATTCATTCACCTACGTGTTTGTCCATTCATCCGCTCGTCTGTTTGTTTGCTTGTCTGTTTATTTGTCTATTCGATCATCTGTTTATTTGTTTGCTTTATGCGCTCACCTATTTACTGATCGATTTATTTACCCGTTTATTTATTTATCCGTGTGTCTGCTTGCTTGTTTATTACAGAATATACTCATTTATTTAATCACTTCTACCTTTTTATTCAGTCATTATGTATTTATTCATCCACTTGTTAGCTTGTTTGTTTATTTATCTGATCATATTCATTTGTTTATTTAGCTTTTTCATTTAGCTTTTGATCTAGGTATTCATTTGTTTACTTTTTCACTGTCTTTGCTTCTCATTCAGATTTTTTTTTTTTTTTTTTTTTTTTGCCTCTAAATATTTCTTTGAATAATTTTTTTAAATACTTTTCGTACTTTTGAAACTCAATTTCAAACTCCGTATTTGTGATCTCTTTATTTCTATGCCTTCATGTGAATGGCCAATTTATTTATTTATTTATTTATTTATTAGATTCTTCCCCGTCACCCTGAGGTTCCTCCAGACCTCAGATTGCACAATATATCATTTTATAAAATCATTTTATTGCAGTATTAATCCTTTGAAATACCGATATCACTGAAGCTCAATAATATATAAATAATCTCTATAGGAAAATTATATATATATATATATATATATATATATATATATATATATAGGTTTGTTTTTTATTGAAAACATAAAACATCTGAAATCAATGAGATTTCTGTGTCTTCTGATATAATGATGTAAAGATATATATATAATATAAAGATATAAAGATATATATATATATATATATATATATATATATATATATATATATATATATATATACACAAATAGAAAAATATCAACTAAAACATATATAAAAACATCAGTCCTGTAATGTTTATTTCAAGAAGTAAACTAATGAAATGATTCATTGCAAGCACTCATTAGTGTTGTTTATTTTTATGTATTAATTGATCTGTTTATGTATTTATTTATTGTGTATGTGTTTGTGTGTTTGTTTGTTTGTTTGTTTGTTTGTTTTTGTCTGACCCTCGCTCCTGTAACAGCTCGGAGCTGGAACGCGCCTCTGCCTCACGTGTAATTGACTCTGGATAAAAGCATGCGAAGAACCGTAATCATAAACGATGCACAGATCCCTGCGCGTTTCCTCTCTCAGGAGGATCTGCGCCGTCGTCGCGTCACACGCGCGCCGCTAGGGTTCCAAGTCTAAAAACGCCGGAGTTACTCCCGAAAACGTTCCCAAAAAAGAGTATATATATATATATATATAAAAAAAAAAAAAAAAAGAAATGAAGGATGAAAACTAAATGGAATAACGCTTAAAGCTTTCAGTTCTGAAAATTTCTCTTTCCTGGCCTTAATGAAGGTTTTAATTTACCGTAGATGAAGAAAAGGAGAGTTTATAACACCGAGAAGGGTTCGATGATCTCATAATGTTCTTTATACAAACAAAAAAATGTCAATAAGTGCAAGATAAATCTGCTTAATGTAAATTAAACATGGACTAATCGACCAATCGAGAGTAATCTTGTCGTGCTGAATTACTTAAATAATGAATCTTACATTTTTTTTTACAATCTCATGTCAAATTTAATCTTCATGTTTTCTGTTTTCATATTTATTTGTTTTGTTTTGTTTGTTTGTTTGTTTGTCTCATATTTTATTGTATTTTTTTGTCCCCTGTCAAACTGAACAGATCCTTTTAAATGCAAAGACCAAGCAACAACAATGCACTTTAAAGAAGAAGAAGAAGGGAAAAAAAATGATAAAAGAAAGATTCTATCGTATTATTTTCCTGAAGTGTTTTTCAGCGACGAGGTCAAAGGGCACGAGAACGGACATTTCTATATTTAAATGATAAAAACGCACGGACCGGGTTTCCGCCGGTAACTTGACGCCGGGGAATGAACCTGTGATAAATAATGTACAACCTGTAATTAAATCAAAGAATTCGGTTACACTTTATAGGCCAAAAAAAAAAAATAAAAATGATTACAGATATCACAAAAAGTACTCCAGTTTAACAAGCCTTAGACTTTTCTCGATCAATTTAGCACAAAAAAACGCACCAATTTGCGTGAAATATTTCATTCGAATCATTTCCTATCCGTTTAAACCGCGAGGCTTTCTCATGTTTCCGTCTCTTTTCGGAAAGAACAGGCAGTAAGAGTGTTTCCTCCCTGACGTACGTACGTACAAACATGAACACGTGATCAGATCTATACACGCAACACGGATGTCTTCTTAAAATGTTCATAAATCCTCTTAAAAATACAAAACACAAACGCAGGGTGGAGTGAAAGAGAGAAAAGAAGAAGATTTCGATGCGATCTCTAAGCGCTAGGAAGGAGAGATGGGTCCTATGAAACCGAATGAAGATATTGAGGTGATAATGGAGCGTTTAAAGGGCGCATGGGTGCACCGGGGTATGAACGCTGTTACATAACGTATATCAAATAATAAGAGAAGATTGAATCTAATGGTGAAATGACGTCGGTGTTCAAATCGTTCCAACAAACTTCACGTCGACGTCACGAATCCCACGAATCCCTCCCATGAAGCGTCCGGTCTTTAATTTGCGCCGGAATATTTACCGGGCAGCTCAGACATTCTTGTTTACTCGAACAGGATCGATCTTCTAGCTGAATCATTCATTATTAAAATATTGCGTAAACTGCATCTACCTTTAAGAGCATGGAACAGGCACGGGTCGATCAGGAAGTGTTTAAAACCGGGGCTAAGATAAGTGCAAATAAAGCACCTCATAAATATGAAAAAAGGAAATCAATAAGAGAGCAAAACACACGCACGCACACACATATACACACAACACACAACACACACACACACACACACACACACATATAAAGGCAAAACCCAGTACAAGTGAAAGTTGAATGTTATTTGCTTGAGTGCAGCGCCCCTACTGGTCATCTTGTGTAAAACACACCGTTCAAATGCCAGAGGATGTGACAGTGATACTTATCTTCAACGTTCTTGCATTCATCTATTATTCTGTTTATGTCAAAACAGTTTTATTCGAAGTTTTAACGCCCGTCCTGCCCTCGAAACTCCATCTAGAATAATTTAATATTAATGGAGTTCAATGGAACAGGTTTTTTTTTCTTTTTTTCTTAACACTCATACCCAGGATTTTTCACACCGCAGTCTGGTTGCGTGTCTTCTGTAAAGCTGCTCTGTTGGTATTCATGTAGTGGCATTGACGTATTTCTCTCGCACCTAGCCGATTTCCTTCAGACTTCCCACACGTGCGCATGTTATTTGTCGATATGCCATCGATAATCAGCTTTATCAGTTTACAGAGTTTACTTATTTATTTAGCCACATCCAGAAACCTCCATAAAAGGCAAAGAGAGCTGAAAATGGTGACTAAACAGCGAAAGGGTGCCTCCCGAGCGCAAAAGTTTTCCAATAATGCAGCTCAGCCACCGCAGCGAATCAGCCAGCGGAGACACACACTAACTCGTCCTCGTTTTACAGGGCGCCATCACTTTTGGCTAGTCGCATTTGTCTTAATTTACAGATTTGTTTTGGAGTTGCTGTCTTCAATGCATTCATGTGACGCGACTGATCGTTAAATCGGTGTGTGATGTAAATAAATAAGCGATCTAATGTATGGACAGCGTAAGCCGTATATAAAATCGCAGTAACAATTTTACACGATTCACACAAACGCAGGAGAGAAACGTAGGACACGAAGGTTTTTCCCAGCTAGGCGGATGATCACGAACGCAGTGCTGTTTGACTAAATGCTCCTGCGAATGATTTGCCAATAAACATGGAATTTTCGGCATTTTATTGGCGCTTGACGAGCCCTTATTGGAGATTACTCGAAAAGAATTATTACCAAATGAAGAAGAATATCTATTTCAGTACATTTCATTGGGAAAGACGAAGGACGATGGATAAGTAGAGGGACGGAGAAGGAGAACCTTTTTCCTCACATCGGTCCATCTATTCATTTTACCCTCACTCGCTTTCACATGCAGCGAGAGGCAACAAGAAACAGCGGCTCAGGAACAGAAACGGAAACATCAGAGCGTCTCCATCGGTGTAACGCGTTAAACAATGCCACCAAACCAATACCACCAAACAATGCCACCAAGCCTATACTACCAAGCTGATCCCGCCAAGCCAAAGCCACCACACTAATGTTACCACAGCGATGCCACCAAGCCAATGTTATCATGCCAAACCCACCAAACTGATGCCGCGAAGCTAATGCCGCTATGTTGATGACACCAAGCCAAAGCCACCATTATGATACAACCATGCTGATGACACCAAACTGCTGCCACTGCACCATCCACAATCTACACCCATACGTTATCAGTCCTTTCAGGATTTAGCCATTTTTCGATCGCAGAAAAGAACGCAAAATCAATATTCTGAGGGGCTCACAATTTTGAAAAAATTACCACAGATTCGTGGCGAGACGAGTCACGTGACGTCATCACGACGCGTGTTCGGCCGAAGCTGAGTACGGCTAAAAGTTCTCGTTTACCGACAAACATCACTGTGAAAAGACCACGCGAAACTATTCTGTGCGATTGCGATTTCGCCAATTCGAGTAGTTTCCCGGAAAAAAAAAAAAAAAACACACACACACACATTGCTTCACAAATTTTGAAAAAAGCCGCAGCAAAATGTATTATTTTACCTCGAGGCTCTTGTAGCTCCGCCCCAAACAGAGAAACACATTTAAATGGCAACAACCCCAGAGCGAACTAGCTTCCTGCTAGTTTCCATTTAATAACAAACTGTTAAAACACACAAAAAAATACAAACGTGGCAGTAAGAATTCAGCAACGAGAAAGAAACTTAAAGAAGCATACGCCTCGGAATAACAGGCTTAATCTTCCTGTCAACGTTCCGTTTACGATCCCGAACACCTTCTGGACGAGTGTGCTGTGATGTAAACGTGCGATTTAGCGCTCGTTCGTTTGAGCTCATCGGGAAATCCGCACGCCACGTACGCTTCATTTTTCCACACACTGCCGCTTTAAATCTCTACTTTACATGACCCAGTTTTCCATGACTTTACCTTAGCTCATCTAAAACGCATTTTCTCTACACATGGCCCAGTTTTCCATTGCCTGAGCTCCGTGGAATTTCACATGAGAACCTCTGCATCACGCAACTCAGCGATGATGTAGCGCAACATTAAGCTGCCGTTAGTGTTTCCCTCTGTGGCGCTGGAATAAGAGTCAGATGCTCTCAACGTTCGCAAAGAAACAACAATCTTTTTCTTTTTTCTCGCCCCCCCCCCCCAAACCACCCCCCCCCCCCCCCCCCCCCCCTATAGATTAACAAGAGATTAAAGAAATAATTCACGAATGCGTTCGGAATTCATGAAGAAGGTCCTGTGGCTATCACTGGTTGTACATCATGTAGTGGAAATGATTATGTTTGGGAGAAAAACATCCCTTTTATGGTAAAATAATGACTTTGGAGTTTATAGTGGACATCTGCTCAGTAGCACGATTTTTTCAGAGAATAAATTTTCTGGCTGGGGATTAAAGGGAAACTTTTGTGTCACGTCATAAACATTAGCCATAGGAGTAGCTAAGACCAGACAGAGCGATGTTATTTATAGATATCGATTAAAATGGTTCTCTTTAATGTGATCTAGGACGGAGAAAGCCGTCTTCGATCTCACTGTCTCGGAGTTCACAGTTCAGAGGACGCTTTCTGAACCATTGGTAGCTATTTGCTGGATAACATAGCTAACTAAATTAAGCCTAATTAAATTAGCAAGTTAGCATTAGCGGCCTGTTATATGGCTAGGTTTAAACACGGTATAACTCTTGAGCTGTCGCTACGTCGAAATTATACCTTCGCACAGTAAAAGCTCCTGATCATTTAAAGTGGCTAAACTACAGCTAAATTAGCCTGGAATATGCAGCTCGCTACACTAAAGTAACTCTAGTAACAGGAAGTAGCTAATTACACTGAAGGGATTTTTTTTTTTTTTTTTTAAACTGAGAAACTGTGATATTTAAATTTTATTGTGCAGCTGCGATTTCGAATTTTTGCTAATTGTAAAAAAAAAACATATATATCTTGCTACAGTTCATTTCTGGAAATATCTAGCTAGCTATTTTTGTCATGCGACACTACTATTGGGTTTGTTTTTTTTTTGTTTTTTTTTTTGGTTTGTTTGTTTGTTTGTTTGTTTTTAACGGTAGCTAGCTACTTTCATTCTTTTTTTTTTAAATAGCTACTTGTGTTGCATTCGACTTTAAATCAATTTCATACATTTCCAGCGACAAAGTATCTCAAGCTACGAAGTAGAGGAAAAACATGGACGCACCAGTAAAACCCAGTGTTTGTTAGCAACAAGCTAGGCGGCTAACACGTATTTAATCTCTCAGACAGTGAACTGTACGGTCAGTGTTATAGAATTAACCAACTATTATGTCTATGTCGAATAATGTAAAGTAAATACTACAAATACAAACGCGTTTAAAGTAGTGAAATGATGTGTTTTTATGGTGTCCTGTACTGAACTCGTGCTTTAGGAGACTCTCTGTATAGGAAGTCCAAATTGAGGGGATGTTTTTCTTTGTTTTTTCCTAGTTGGAGTTTCGGAAATTCGGCGTTATGAGCTTTGTTTTAGAAACGTGGCTAGTATCAAACACTGCCTGCTGCATAGAGCTGTGATATTGTATGTATATTAGTTTTTATAAATGGCTCAGCTTTATGCAACCTACAAAAACCAGTACAACTGTTACCTAGCTAAGAGCTTAGCGTGGATATCGTCAAATCTATCCAAAATTAGGACGTCAGAGGATAGCCGTCTTCTGAAGTGGAACGTTTGAGTTCGGAAACTGTGAGAAAGTGCGATTTCTACCCAGCTGCATGAGGATTATATACATAGGTATATACATATACATTTCTCTAGTGGGAAAGCGATTCGACCGCGAACCAACCGGGGTTCAGGAAGTCAATCAAACGTGACGTGCGTTTTTGCTGTTGTTGTCGTTTATTGTTTCACGATGTAAACTTTCCAGCTACGCTGAGGCAAAGAGCCGAGCTGTAGCGCCGAAGAAACGCCGTGTGTCCTGGAGAGTCGAGAAATTAAACACCGGGTGCGAAGGCGAAACATTTTTACACGAAATATATTCATATCAAATCGGATCATTTTTTGAACGTCGACATCAGCTACGCGCTCGGGTGAATGTACTCTTTCCCACACGGTCTGTTTACCGTTTCCCTTTGCCGTGTTTCTTCTAGGCGTTTGAGAGCGTTTCAAGAAGACCTTTTCAGCCCTTCGGACATCTCACACGAGCTGTTTTGGTTTTCACCTTCGTCGAATTACGTGCAGCTCGAAACCAAACTGCGCCAAGTTTCCCTCTAATTGGGCTGGATGGGTGTGACAGCGGCCAAACAGGTACAGGTACGACAGGCCAGCTCGTAACGTATCTAAAATAAAACGAGAGAAAGAAAGAAAGAAAGGATATAGAGCAAAATAAATGAGCAGCAAACACTCTGGGAGAGCGACACAAAAAAAAAAAGAAGGAGGGATAAAGAGCGAGTCGGCTCATAACAGATGCGAAATGGAGGTTATAGAGAGAAAGTGAGATAGAGAGAGAGGGAGAGAAGGAGAATGGCTGCTAAAAATCATTAATCTTGTTGGGATCGGTGTCAGGGCACAAAGAGTGGAGCGAGGGAGAGTGGAGGAGAGCGAGGGAGAGTGGAGGAGAGTACAGCGCCCGAGTCACTGACCCGCTGCCAATAGCTGGTGAAAAGCCCACCAGCCTTTAATAGACTTTTGCTGATCCGACACTCGTTCGCACAAAGAGCCGCTGGCGTCCTGCAGGCCTCGGGCTCCACGGCGGCCATGATGGATGACCCCAGGCTGGGGGTGGAGGAGGAGGAGGAGGAGGAGGAGGAGGAGGAGGTGGGGAGCTTGAGGAACAGGGGGATGTTGTGGGGTATTTGGAGCTTGTGGTTTGCTTGAGCTGCTCTTGAGGAACTGTTGTGGAAATCCCAACCCGTTTATTATCAAATTTATAAACTGCATTTTAAGTCTGAGTCCGTATATGTATTACACTGTCCGCTTGACCGGTTACTTGATTTGAGTAAGTTTAACCCCAAACTCCATAACTCAAAAACAAGTCGGCTAGAACTAATAAGTTCAGACGATTCAGAGCGATGCGTCGATTCAATAGGCCACAATCA
>NC_030430.2:25565226-25605226 GCF_001660625.3 Ictalurus punctatus
CCTCGGGGTAACCATGGACAATCAGCTGTCCTTTTCCTGACACGTCGCTAGTCTGACACGCTCATGCCGATTTCTCCGGGCTTAAACAATGGTCGTTGATGTTGTTGGAGACTAAGGATAGGTCTCGACAGATCCACGTGCCATGTCTTCCAGAATAGAAGGTAGAAGGATCCTTGTTGAGGAGATGGAGGTTTTTCCCTTCAATAAATGAAATGCTTAATTAAAAATGTTTTGTCTCTATTCAGGTTGTCTTTGTCCTCTGTTAAGTTTCATATTCCCTGACATTTCAGCCGTATTTCACACAGTCATCTACAAGACTTTCTCACCCATTCTCATGAGTCTTGGAATATGTGGCACAGCATAGCAACGGTTTGCTTCCTACCTGGAAGATCAGGTGACATGGAGGGGATCCACATCTGCCACTGGTGTCCCACAAGGCTCAGTACTTGGTTCTCTTCTGTTCTCCCTCTATACTCGAGCTCTTGGTGAGGTCATATCCTCATATAGGTTTTCATACCACAGCTCTACAGATGACACTCAACTCATCCTGTCCTTCCCTTCTTCAGACACTCATGTTTCTGCTCAGATCTCAGCAGGTCTGGCAGACGTCTCATCATGGATGACAGTTCATTATCTCAAATGTAATCCCAGCAAAACGGAAGTGCTGTTCATTCCCATGTCACGATCTTGTGATCTCCCTGGACAACTCTCAGATCTCAGCTTCTGTCACGGCATGTAACCTTGGGGTAACCATGGACACACACGTTTCCTCACACGTTGCTAATCTGACGCGCGCGTGCCGATTTCTCCGATCCATCCATTTCTATCCACACAGGCCAGTCAGGTGCTTGTTCAGCCCCGTGTCATTTTGAGACTGGATTACTGAAACTCACTTCTAATGGTATCGGTACTGCTGGGTACAGCCAATGCAGGATCTCAGATGGTTAAGGTTGGACCGGGCTCTGTGTGGGAGTTCCTTTCAAGAGTGAGATGGGACGGCACCTCTTGGGATCGTCAGGAGACAATAACGTTGTTCTGACTCCATCTTGATGGAATAGTGCTGGTTTCAAGGCAGGTTGTGAGGAAGGTCTGAAGCCACTTCATGGTGTCAGGGCTTATATGTTTCAGAAATGTATTGTGGATGTTGTAATTTCCTGGCGCTTTAACATTTTTGAAGACCTTGATGGCGTCCACTAACTTGTAAAGACGTAATGGTTGCAAAAGGGGGCAGGGCTATGGCATGGAGTGTTGATCAACTCATTGATCACAGCATGGATTTGTCAGGTGAAAACCTTTGCCTCGGGCGTGTGGTCTCTCCACCTGTCATTGTTGACCATAACTGAGTTGATGGATTATACCGAGACTGTCCAGCGCTTAGCTGGACTGCTTCTGCTGGTAAGACGTTTGAGTGAGTTCCAGGCCTTTCAGCCGGACTGGGTGATATCCATATTGCGGACTTCTTTCCTCCAATCTCTGTTGTCTGTTTTGGCCTAAGAGGTCCAGGAGCTAATTACCGATCTTGCAGCGAAGTTGAAGATCGTCGGTGTTCTCATATGCTTCGTAGAGCTCATCGCAGTCTTTGACTCAGCGAGGGATGTATGGGTTTCTTCTGAGTGCTTCACTGCCTGTTGGAGCATATAACAGAAAACAGAGCATGCTTCATTCACGTTGGAAGAAGGTTTAGGTAAGCATGATGTGAGCTTGGACCAGTTGGCCTTCCTGATGTTATATCGTCTTTTTGGTTGGAGGTTGGAGATGGCAAGCCTGGTGTAGCTGGTGATGCACTTAGTGGGAACCAGTTCTGAGCAATGGTAGCTGATGTTGGACTCAAAGGTCAGGTTTGGGCATTTTCAGGTGTCATGTCTAACAGAAAGGACGGTACAAGGATCATTGTTGTTGAAGAGCAGGTGGAGGTTTTGAGGCTCAGCTCAGTTGCTCTTGGCAAGACCATTCTGGTTCGTGTTAGAGTAACCCCCACATGGTACTACCACTGTTGAAATCACCCCAAACAAATGGTTTTTCAACAAGGAAGGGGAGAGATGTCATTTCCAGTTCAACAGGAGCGGGGTTGTGTACTTTTTTTGTAAAAGGTACAGAGCTTCTATAATTGACCTCTGAATGCTGGAGTTCTCTGGAGCATGGTTAAGAGCTTCAGCTTGGATGGCTTGCTCCTGCTTGTTGCATGTTGTGATGCCATGCTTCTTATGGGTGATGAAACTGACAAGATCAAAGACCAGCAGTTGGAGCTAATCTTCAGACTGCATGAGATTACGGACGGATCAGTGTGTTTGTACTGATTTTAGATACAGTATGTGTGTATGAATGTGCGTGTGTGTGTGTGTGTGAGAGAGAGCAGTCGGAGGTAAATACGCGAGAGACAGCCCATTAGTTTTGGGCCGGTGGTGATGCATGGTCTTGCAGCGAGCAGTGCATTTTTCCGAGAGCCGGTGAGTAATGCCCGACTCACCACTGTCCACTCTGCACTCCGCGATTTTTATTATCCGTCTCTTCCTATCTCTTTCTCCCTCTCTCTTTCTCTCTCTAAAACAGCTTTCATTTTTCTTATTCCATTCACCCAAACAAATGACGAGTGAGTGTAAAGGAGTAGAGGACATGAACGGGGCAAATCTCTCTCCTCATCCCTCCATCTTTCTCTCTCTCAGTTCACTCCTGTCTCCCCTTATCCTTCTGTCATCTCTCACACTCTGCCTGTTTGTCCACATCTGTATCAGTCACTCTTTCTCCAAGCACTCTCGCTTTCATTCTCTCTCTCTCTCTCTCTCTCTCTCTCTCTCTCTCTCTCTCTGGAGAATATCACAAATCACAAGTTACTAAATGTCCATTTAGCAGATGTTTTCTACTCTCTTTCACTGAGTTTTTCTCTCTATCTCTCCCTCTTCTTACTCACTTCTTTTTGTTTGTTTGCTTGTTGCATTTTCTTTCTAAACAGATGTTTTCTTTACTCTTTTTACTTCCATTCCTTTTTTCTCTCTCTCCCTTTCTCTTCTTCATTTGTTTCCTCTTTCTTTCTTTCTTTCTCATCTTATCCTTATACTCTATTTCTTTCTTTGCAATGTCTTAAATGATTTATTCATTCTTTATCATTTTTTATAATTCTTTCTTCTGTTTCTCCGACTTTGTTTTACTCTGGCTTTCTCTCTTTCTCATCCTCTTGTTGTTTTTTTTCTTTTTTCTTTTTTGTCTCCATTCTGTCTCGGTTTTTTCCTATTTTTTTTCATTCTCTTCTTTGTTTCTTTTGTTCTGTTTTTGTTTGTTTCTTTCTTTCTTTCTTTCTTTCTTTCTTTCTTTCTTTCATTTGCCATTCTGTTTCTCCGACTTTTTCTTTTTCTTTTTTCTTTCTCTTTGTTTCTTTACTTCTGTTTTTGTTTTCTTTGTGTTTTTTTTGTTGTTGTTGTTTTTGCTTGTTTGCTTCTGTCTTTCTTTCGTTTTTTTCTCCCTATATTCTATTTCTTCCCTTTTGGTGTCTTGAATTATTTATTCTTTCTTTCTTTCTTTCCTTTTTTCTTTCCTCTATTTCTCTGACTTTTACTTTTGCTTTTTTTTCTTTCTCTTTGTTCCTTTCTTTCTTTCTCACTCATTTTCTCAATCCTTCCCCTTTTCACTCTTCAGTATCGCTCTCATATTTCCCCATCACTCTTTCATTCTTTCTCTCATTCCCTTTCTTTCCTTCTTTCTCTCTTTCATTCTTTCTTTCTCTCCCACTCCCCTCTTTGTGTAAAATCCCAGTTAACCCGTACGTCGGTATCGCACTGTGACTCACGGTAGATAAAATCCGATAAAATAAGCGAGTGTGTAGGCAGGAAGTAGTGAGTGAGACAGGTGAGGTGGGGTGAGACAGGCGAGGTGGGGTGAGACAGGTGAGATGTTCAGGTTTGTGTAATGAAAGTGAGTAAAGGCGGCGTTTCTGTTTATTCCAGTCCCACTCTGACTGATAGAGCAGCGCGAGGGCGAGTCACTCGTTAGCGCTCACTGAAGCGTTCCACGCCACTGCTGCGCTACGATCCGGCGATACCGTACAGTTCCTCACCACTTCCTGCTCTCCCCTCTCTCTCTATCCATCTGTCCATCCTCTTCTCCATTTTCTTTTACTCTCTCGTGTTTACTTTGTCATCTCTCTCTATCCCTTTCCTTCTCCATCCCTCCGTCAGTTTCCTTCCACCCTCTCTCACGTTTTCATCCATCTGTCCATCTCATATACCTCTCCATCCCACTTTCTCTTTCTCTCCCCATCCATACCACACACATCCTTCTCCTCTGTCCTTCTCTTTATCCATCTCTAGTTTCTACTCTCTCTCTCTCTCTCTCTCTCCATGGATCTCACCATCCCTTTATCCGTCCTTGTCTCCATTCCTCTCTCTCACGCCATGTCTCCATCGCTCTCTTGATCCGCCTCTCTTCCTCTCACCTCGCTCTCCATCTCTCTCTTAAATCCCTCGCTTAATCCCCGTCTCCATCGTTCTCTTTCACTTTCACTCCATCTCTCGGACTATCCCTGTCTTCCTTCCTGACTCGCCTGCTCTTCGTTCACTCTTCAGCTTTCACGGCGGTTCTCTTTTTCTCAGGCTGATTTACGACCAGAAAACGAAGCTGCAAGCGACGTTCTACCCTAAGCCGGCGCGGAAAGTGTCGTAACAGCCTCACGTCGACATTAACTCAGGCGTCATCGCATGAAAATCCACGAAACATCACAAATCACGTACAAAAAAAAAAAAAAAAACACCGTATGTTTTTATCCGCAGTGCGTGAGGTGTAGCTGTAGACGATTCCACAGATTTCACTTTGAATGAAAACTTTGTAGTAAAGTTCTGCTTTCTGGTTCGTCGCTCCCGGAATCTCTCACCTGTAGACAGATTCATCTCATCTTTCTCTCTTTCTGTCTCTCCTTCAAACCCCTTTAGACCCCCCCCCCCCCCCTGACAGCAGCGGTTTGGTGGGATAGCAGCGATCCATCTCTGTC
Organism: Ictalurus punctatus; assembly: GCF_001660625.3. Classification (NCBI taxonomy): domain Eukaryota; kingdom Metazoa; phylum Chordata; class Actinopteri; order Siluriformes; family Ictaluridae; genus Ictalurus; species Ictalurus punctatus. Next base: position 25,570,205 of record NC_030430.2, read on the forward strand.
AGAAAGCTAAAATGATAATGCCAATTAAACCAGAGGAGTAATTTCTGGGCCCAGGTTCCCTCAAAAGGCCTCGATGTGGAACAGGAATGAAAAGACGAACCTCAGGAGGAGGAGGAGGAGGAGGAGGAGGAGGAGGAGGAGCCAAGATTGGAGAAGAAATGGGAGAAGTAGCCATGTGAACGCCCGAGGAGATGATTTCTGTAAGTTAACCCTTTTTAACATGTCACATTCTGACGGGACAGTGAGGTAGTCTCGGTTGAGGAATAAATCATGGATCGAAGAAGCGATCAGCCCGAAGACTAATCAAATCTACGCATAAACACTCCACTCTCATGGTCTTTTTAGAATTGTCACGATTACAGGTCTGCTCATTGAAGTGGCGCTGCTGTTGATGCTAAGTGTGACTACAGTGTTATTTTTAATCTTACGAAACCTTATCTTAGTCATTTATCAAAGCATCGGAGAAAAATGTTGCTATTCCTGATGGTTTCGTCTCATTTCCACCGTCATTCTGTAGTCACAGCGTTGTGGGAATGAAAGATATAAATACAAGGCTGATAAAAAGCTAGCTAAATCATCATCATTCTCAATCATTCGATTATCGGCTAGTTTGTCGCTTAGCAACGGTGTCCTCGTGGCTCTAACCACGTGGGCGATGAGCGGACCGTCCGTGTGCCTGCTCACTTGCAGTCGCAACGTCGTTGCGACGTTATTACAAATTATGCTCGTTTTATTCGAATTCTTGCCCCGCCCGCTTCACATCAATTTGCTTATCGTCGTCGTTCGCTTTTCCGCTTCACTTCCCTCGCTCTCTCTCTTTCCAGTGGAAGCTGGACTGCTGGGAGGTTCTTCAGATCAAGAGACGTGAGGAACCATGAGGAGCCACGAGGAACCGAGATCATTCTGAGCTGGCGCTGAGAAGACTCGAGCTGGCAGGTTGGCTCTGTAGGAATTAGTAATAGATGCACTAATACTACACTTTTAAAATGTTAGAACCATGAAGAGCTCTTCAGTTTTCCATCTGAGAGAAGGTTCTACGTAAATACCCAACAACAAAGTGATTTCTTATCTGTTTTCCAAGTACACTTTCCTGGAACATAAGATCCCTTAATGGATCCTTAAAGAACTCTTGAAGAAGCCCTGTTTGTTGGGCGTGTGTGTATTAATTAGGTATGTTTACAGTACAAACTCCAAATGATTACTTTTTAATATCTAGAACCCGTCAGGAGCTTAACATTTTTCTCTTTGTACTTGGTAGACTCTTCTAAGGTAGGTCCTTCTAAGGTTCGTTAATGGTTCTCTGGATAATTAAGGGTTCTTAGCATACTTCAGTGGTCCTAATCGGAAACCTTTCTCACAGGGGAACACCTTGCTGTAGGTTTTACATCGAAACTTTCGCGCTTCGCCCCAGAACCTAAGAACCCTTCAGGGTGTAGTTTTAATTTTAACTCTGAGAACCAAGGAACATTTAAAAAATACAACAGGAGCACACTTAAAGGTTCTATGTAAAACCCTACAACAGAGTGTTTTCCTATTCGTTTTCCAAGTAGAACCTTTTATCTCGATGTTAAGAACCCTTATCATGCAGTGAAACCTCGAAGAACCTTTTTTTCACTAAGAGTGTTTGTATGTATTAACTGAGGTGATAAGCCAGCTGCAAACTCCAGATTACCTGTCAAAAATCTTAGTTAAAAAAGTTCTACAAGGGTTCTTTAAGGATTCACTGATTAATTGGGTAAGGTTCTTCACCACCTAGTTCTAGGAGAACGTTGGGACCACTGAAGACCCCTCAGTAATACTGTAAGAGTGCGTGTGTTAACTGGGCGAGTGAGATACAAACTACAAATTAAATCAAGTATCTGGGTTAAAAAAAAAGTTCTACAAGGGTTCTTGAAGGGTTCACTGGATAATTAAACGTTTCTTAGCCACCTAGTTCTAGGAGAACCTTACGACAACCTCAGTGGTACTCAAGTCGGGCCGAGCTTTATTCTTTTACCCCCAAACTGCAAAAAAAGTACCGGTATATGAGCTCGGTATTGGCCGATGGCGTTTTGGTATCGGCACCTGTAGAAGGAATAATTACTCACCTGGATTTCTGTACAGTATGAAAAATGAAATATTTGCAAATCCAGTAGCCAGTTCGGAGTTTAGATGGTACAGGCGAACATTTCCGTAGTTTCCATTCATCAAAGGCTCAAAGACTAACTCAAAGGCTCTTACTCAACTCAAACTAACGCCACGTCCCGACGCCAAGGAGTCGCCGAACCCCCGGAGTCGCAGTGCAACACACGATCCTTGTAAATTTGATTTATGCTGGCGTCGAGGCTTGGTGCGTAATCTCCCTCCTCACCACTTTGGAACAATAACAACAACAATAACAATAATAAAAGCGGCCCATCGATCCTGGCTCACCCGGCCCTTCGCCAATTCCATAATTAGACTCTTTTGTTGGCCCCGTTGTTGTTGTTGAAAATCTAATTATGAAAGATGAAACACAGCCTTCAATGAGATCGCTGTAAAATAGCATAATTAATATGGGGATTTATTTTTTTATTTTTTTTGTAAAAGACAGAGCGCGAGAACAATTCTGTTTTTACGGCGGCCCACGCGCTGCCAGTGAAATTAATTAAGTGTGCCAGGATTTATGAGAGAGGCGCCGAAATGAAAAGAATTAATCGGAGGCTGAAGATGGATGGGGCGCTGGAAAATGATGACGCCCGATGAGAACTAACCGCTTTAGGGCCGAAAACCAGGGGGAGGGGAGCGCTGACGCAATTACCCATCATGCACCAACAGCTGCCCTGCACCTAGAATTGGCTAATTTCTCTGGCTGGGTCTCTTCCTTATCAATCTAAGCCCACCATCATTCCGTTATCATCCAACACTCCCAGATAAGGGACTTGTTTTGTGATTATAGTCTCATTAATTGTGTTCAAGTACGGAGTCCGTCTCCGGTTCCATCCCTCCTCATCACTGACAGTTAACGACTCTTTTCCCTCCATCATCGTCACTTAATGGAGACAAATATGAGAACAGGCTGAGCGTCATTTAATTAAACTCGCATCACGTTGATCATTTCTGAATCTATAGTTCGCGTAAGGCATGCGAGTGGGTCGTAATCTGTCTCCGTAGACGTGTGTTTCTGCGAGACACTTAAGCGAAGTTTAACGAACAAAAACATCACACTGCTTCCTAATGAATTGTCATAATGCACCATTAAGCAAGAATAACTTAATTTTCTGAAATGAAGAGACTTTGAAGAGGTTTTTCATTTGGACCCAGAAGAGGGAGGACGTCCGTAATCGTCTGTAATCATCTGTAATCATCTGTAACTGCACCAACTCGACATCTTTGGCGGCAGAAAAAATTGTTCCTGACCTCTCCTCCTCCTCCCCCTCCTCTCCTCCTCCTACCGTCCCATCCTGCCCCGTAGGATTAGCCTTAGCCATGAACTCGTAGCAGATTATTAGGCCCTTTAGCCGTCTCGGCTCTGGCGCTGACGCGAGCTCCGTGATGGCTCTAATGGACGACTAATTGGTCGACTCCTCTGTCCCGGTCGTCCAGCGCCAGAGAGTCTGAGAGAGTGAAGAGGCGTGGGACGGTGTGTGTTTGAGGGGGGGGTGGAATGGAAGTAATTAGCCGTCCTACACACTCGACAAGATAAATGAAGACTCGTTGGGAGTCCGGTTCCAGGACAGTTGATTGGGCAGGTACGCCAGAAGCATCTCAGTCCTCTGGAGCGTGTCCAGGGCTGGTAATTAACTCCACACCGCTCGCTGTGTGTATGTGTAAACCCGTACGTACTCCTCCCACTTAGGAGGTGCCTTTAGCTACAAATTGGCTCCTATTGTCAGGCTTGTAGAGTGATTATGAAATATTGTTTAATTTGCCGGGCGGTGGAGTCGGAGGGGGGCTGATTTTGATGAATCGAGCGTTTTTATTTCATCATCCGTTTATTGTCTTGCGCACCGAGAGCCGGCCAGGGTTGGGCGTTCTGGGAGCGTGTGGGACGGCCGAGACGAGCACGGGGCCGTGTTTCAAACGAGCCTCACCGATCATCAGCGAGCGTTTTAAAATAAACCTAACCAATCACGGCTCCCGATCGTCCTCGGAGGCCTCGGCGTGGGACAGCTGCATTAATAATGAGTCAAACACCTGAAATTTTCGCATTATGTGCAACGTGGCAAGAACAGAGCGAGAGGAAGTGGGACTCTGGGAAAACGAAAGTAAGATAAATGAAGGGGGGAAGAAAGGGACAAATAAAGACGCCAATAAAGGAACGAACACGACACAAAGCAGCACTAAAGTAAGGAATAACACACAGTGTGGTGCTGTTATTGTAAACTAATCAAGGATGGCGTGGTGTGATGAAGCGGAGTTACTGTTACTACATCAGAGTGTTTTATCCATTTATAGTTACATTTAACATCGAGACATGTGAAAAAATAAAAGTTCGTTCCGGTCATGTTCCCAAGAGCTCCTCTGTCCTGAAGATGTCTGGAGAATTTAAAGTTACAGCTTTACCGCTGACTGTTACTAAGCGCTAATACTGGAGACTCCTTCCGTACGCGTTGCATAAACGATAGAAACGATTACATGTTAGAACGAGTGCGTTAATACTCTCTAGCCAATCAGAATCGAGCATTCGGGAGCGCTGTGGTATTGAAGGGACATAATAAGACGTGTAAAACATGCACACAGGAAGCTGCAGTGTGCACCTGCGTGTGGGCGCGAGACGGTTCGAGACGCTCTAATTGATTTAGCGCTTATCGACAGGGACGCAGAAAAGCCGTCTCTCCGTCTTCCCTCGGATTGAATTAAACACCTTTTATGGGTCGGGATCAATAGAGCGAGGATGATTGGAACAGTGAGGGGTAAATATATATCGCCAGAGCGTTATGTCGACATGCAAGATCTGTCTTCTGGTCTCCCGCATGGCCGAAACAGAATCCAGTGCCATGTTGTAATTCACGCAAATCGATGCTTTTAAAGCATTTAGGCACGGCCCGCTATAAACAAAATAGTCCGGGGAAGTAATACACGGCAGCAGCGAGTATCGCTCCGGAGGGGAAAGCGGAGCAGGGGTGCAGGAAGAAGAGACTTTTTCTTTCGATTGTTTGTTTTTCCGATTTTTGATCTCCATCAGAGACTGAGGATGAAAAACGCAGGAATGCAGCGCTGGACTTTAAAGCCTGAACAGCAACTATCAGATTATTGCTAGCAGAATTGATCGCTTTTTCATCAGGACTGCCGCGAAGTTTAAATAACGACAAATAAAGTCTGGGTTCCGTTTCAGTAATCCATATAGGATGGAAACACATTTAAAGACAACTTCATTCAAGGAAATCATCCAAATGAATGAATAAATAAACAAGAAGGACATGTCAGGTAAAACTGAACCTAATCTAAATCCAATGTAAATATATATATATATATATATATATATATATATATATATATATATCTTTTTTTTTAAATAATTAAAAAAAATTTAAATAAAAATAAAAAACAGCCAAATAAAAAAGCAAAGGTTCAGAAGAGCAAAAGCAAAAAAGAAGGAAAAAAGAACTAAAACAGTTTCATCAAAAAAGGGGGACAAATTTTTTTAAAACTAAAAACAAATAAACAAACAAACTAACAAAAAAATTAGAAGGACACACATCAAGTAAAACTATCTCAATCTAATCGAAAACAAAAAAACACTCTTGGTGCTTGGCCCCCTAGAAATCTTGTGATAAAAGAGAGAAAGAAAGAAAGAAAGAAAGAAAGAAAGAAAGAAAGAAAGAAAGAAAGAAACAAACAAACAAACAAACAAACAAAAACAGAACAAAAGAAACAAAAAAGAAAATAGAAAAAAAATATGAAAAATGGAGCCAAAAATGAAAAGAAATAAGAAAAAAAGAAAGGAAGAAAGAGAGAGCACAAAAGAGTCAAAGAAACGGAAGAAAGAAAGACAAAAAAGTGAGAAAAAAACTGAGAAAAATATAAAAGCAAGCAAGAAAGAAGCAAACAAACAAACAAACAAACAAAACAAAAACAGAAGGAAAGAGACAAACCAATCTCAGTCCAATCAAAAAAAAAAAAAAAAAAAAGACGCATGGTGCTTAGCCCCCTAAAAATCAACTTCAAAAAATGCTGATTAAAAAAAAGAAGATGGAAAAAAACAGTTGCATTAAAAAGGGCCAAATAAAATAGTTTTAACTAAATTAAAATAAAAAAAATGATTTGAAAAAAAAAAACAACTATATAAGTATTTGTTTTCTTTATTTAATTTTATCTAAAATTTTGGTGAAAGTGGGGGGAGGGGTAAAGCAACTTTTATTTTTTAAATGCATGGTGACGCAGTTTTATTTGCAGCGTGCTAAACAAACAGACCTTTGTCGTACTTTTTATCCATTTATAGCTACACTTACTTTTGTGGAACAAGTTAGGTCCTGTTCTCACTTACGTTACAGCAGCTATAGACGGTTCTTCCTCTCTTTATTCCCTCTTTTCAGGTTAATAAGACAAACCCAATGCAGCTTGTCGTGTGACCGAGAAACCGCAAAGACGCGTCGAGAAAACTTACTGAAAATGTACTGACACTGGAGACTCCTTCCGTAAATGCGACATAAACATCTCCTTCGCCATTTTCTTTATTAAGTAACATGGTCTTTATGCCATTTCTGTGCAGCGTTGGCCGTACAAGTCCCTCTGAATGAGCTGTTACTATAGAGACGATAACTATGTTTTGTACATGTGGGAAAAGCCCAGAACACAACGGTTAAAAGTCACACTCAGGGGCCATCAGTGGCTCTTTGGCAAGTCTTGGAGTTCGAACTGACCATCTCGGAGTCATTAACTTCCTATTAACTTCACGTCTCAACTTCCAATCAATGACGCGTGCCTCAGTGCCAACCAATCAAGCGTCCAGGTGAGATCACCAACCAGCCAATAAACCTGGATCTATCAAAATGTCTTCTCATGACAACAGATACGCATATAATGGCGTCATTAGGCCGTCTCCTTAAAAATTAATCCCCGCTAACTCGATCAGCGTCATGCGCTAACCGTCTTTAATGAACTCCCCGATCTTTGCTGATTGGTTTACGGGGACGAGTCCAATCACCGCTCCCGGTCTAACCACAGACCCTCGCATGACATCATCGCCATGCAATCGGCAGATCCCGAGTGGCGCGTTTTTGGCGATAACGTCAACCTATCGCGTGCCCGCTAATCTCGCTAACTATTCGTACGAGCGCCGCCGAAAGAGCTCGTTAGAAAGCGATTAACTGCGTTCAGGAGTATCGGGTTGAGCTTTGCGGCCGATCATGTCACGGTGTATTAGTATTCAAAAACTAGGCTTCCATTTATTTAATCCAATCAGCAGAGACATCCATGTCGGGCTAAGCTGCGTGTCGTCATTCACCAGCGAGAGCTTTTATTTAGGCGTATGGGCATGAGATAATAAAGTAAGAAAATAACAAATTCTTTAAGTAAGTGCTTAGAACGGGTGTCCAAGTTTGTTTATTTATTTATTTATTTATTTATTTGATAGTTATTCTAAACTGGAAGCTGATTTGGCTGCAAAAAAAAAAAAAAAAAAAAAAAAAAAAAAAAGAAGAGTTCAGATGACATTTGTGCTGAGAATTTTCGCATTTAACTTTCATACCTCATCCAAATTTTTTACCAATTAATGTTATATATCCTGGTAAAATAAATAAATAAATAAATAAATAAATAAATAAAGGAAGCTCTCTCTCGAAGCTGATTAGTTACTCGGAGAGCGCAACGCATAACTCGAGTATTACACAGTACTGACACTGGAGACTCCTTCCGTAAACGTTTCTGAAAACTTAGCCGTATCAACGATTACACACGTCATCGTTAGGTAATAACACATTCTTTTCAATCTATTCATTATTTATCAGGCTTAGGGTCAGGGTTAGGGTTACCAGTAGGGTTACTAGTTAGGGTTACTAGTATAAGCTGTTACTATAGAAACGGTAACGTATGAGAACGAGCGCGTCGGTATGAATGATTTGACGATTCAGGGCCGCCTACCTGCCAGCTGGCAAAGTTTTTAAGAATACTCTGTGCTTTTATATAAACAAGCTCTACGCTTTAATCGGTCATATCTGCGTTCACCGTTTGCTCGAAATAAACCCAACACGGTCGTAAGGTAAAGGATCAAAGTTTGAGCCAAACTCTGAGAAACCGGTTAATCATTTTTAGTCGGTCCTTTCCTCCCGTATAACGCACGTCCTCCTCCTGGCTTCGGTTATTTATCCGGACGCAAACGACGCTCTTAGCTCCGTTTAATCCCGTTCAGCCTTCCTGAGGGGCAGCGCAGTAGGAAATCAGAGGAACTGCGGGAGCGATCGGTGGATTTATACGTGGAGATCTGGACGGTGTCCCTGTGTTTGAGCTGATTTACAGGCAGCGAGGAGACCGAGTGATCTCACGGTGATAAAAACAACACGGTTTAAAGCTGCAGAGCGGGGGTTCGCGTTCGCACCGAGGGCCCTCTAGCTCACAGAAATAGGAGTTTAGAGAAACCCCTAAATCTAGATGAAACCCCTGTAGATGGAGGCGCGGGCTCTCTCTCATGGTGCATAAGGTCCTGACTCGGATAACGTTAACCTTGAACGACAGTGAAAAATCGTTAAAACTTTGCATTAACGGCTAATTATGACTTAATTGAGAAGTGCAGGTGTGAAGCGCAGGTTTATGTGCACGTGGAGTGTTTTATTTCTTACTCATACACACCTGCTAAGTTTCCAGTCTGGTATAAATACGGAAAATACATCTGTGTGACTTTATGTCACCGGGATGAGCCGTACAGATCCAATGCAATGTTAGAGAAAGAAGAAGAACAGAAAGGAGCGCTGCACTGGTTGCTGAACTAAATGAAAGGGGTTGTTTTTTTTTTTTTTTTAATGCTTTTTTGGGTCACCCTGTCATTTAAAAAAAAAAAAGCCATCCAATAAGTTCATAGTAGAAAATATCTAATATGCAGACAAAAAATCGGTGTTGAATGATGTGATGTGATGGAGTTGATGGATGAGTGGATGTGAGGAACGCGGTGACAGATAAATTTGATTTAGCCAAATGAGAAGAGAGAGAGAGAGAGAGAGAGAGAGAGAGAGAGAGAGAGAGAGAGAGTGTTGGTGAGAAAGGAAGATAAAAAGAAAGAAAGGAGTGCACTGCATGTGTATCAATATAAATCAATTATCGATCGATAGCACTTTTCAATTTGCATGAATTAAGGAGAGCTGTGGAGCATCTTTTATTCTGGCTCTCAGAGAGATGGATGAGGAGCGCTTCTTCATTTCTGCTCCTCGCCACCTCTCAGTCTTTCCTTTCCAACCGTTCGTCTCTGCGAGCTCGCTGTTTAAAAGGTGACATTGGTCCGCGCGGGACGTGAGAAGCCAACATTGGACTTGACAGCGAGAAGTGAAATTGAATTCGCGCGCACTGCTTTCGGTGAATCAGATCTGGCACAGGAGCGTCGTCCCGCTCAACCTGGAATCGATGGATTTAGTCTGGGACATGAACCGTGGCCTCGGAATGCAAGTTAAATACGAGAAGCTGTTTACAACCCGGCGACGTCGTACTGTCCTGGCGTCGCAAGCGATTCGTAAGAAGACTGTCCGTGTGTTACAACCGGAAAAAGCTCCATACGCACGAGTCCAGAAATAAAACTCGTAATCCAGAAATAAAACTCGTAATCCAGAAATAAAACTCGTAATCCAGAAATAAAGATCATAATCCTGAAATTAAATAAGTAGTTCAGAATTTAAAGTAGTCTAGAAAGAACAATCAAAATCCAGAAATAAAAATCATAATCCAGAATTAAATATCATAATCCAGAATTAAATATCATAAATCAGAATTAAATCATAATCCAGAAATAAAAATCATAATCCAGAAATAAATATCATAATCCAGAATTAAATCATAATCCAGAAATAAGTCATAATCCACAAATAAATATCATAATCCACAAATAAATATCATAAATCAGAATTAAATCATAATCCAGAAATAAAAATCATAATCCAGAAATAAAAACCATAATCCAGAAATAAATATCATAATCCAGAATTAAATCATAATCCAGAAATAAAAATCATAATTCAGAAATAAATATCATAATCCAGAAATAAATATCATAATCCAGAATTAAATCATAATCTAGAAATAAAAATCATAATCCAGAAATAAAAATCATAATTCAGAAATAAATATCATAATCCAGAATTAAATCATAATCCAGAAATAAAAATCATAATTCAGAAATAAATATCATAATCCAGAAATAAATATCATAATCCAGAATTAAATCATAATCTAGAAATAAAAATCATAATCCAGAAATAAAAATCATAATTCAGAAATAAATATCATAATCCAGAAATAAATATCATAATCCAGAATTAAATCATAATCCAGAAATAAAAATCATAATTCAGAAATAAAAATCATAATTCAGAAATAAATATCATAATCCAGAAATAAATATCATAATCCAGAAATAAATATCATAATCCAGAATTAAATCATAATCTAGAAATAAAAATCATAATCCAGAAATAAAAATCATAATCCAGAATTAAATCATAATCCAGAAATAAAAATCATAATCCAGAATTAAATCATAATCCAGAAATAAAAATCATAATCCAGAAATAAGTCATAATCCAGAAATAAAAATCATAATCCAGAAATAAAATAAGTAGTTCAGAATCTAAAGAACTAGTCTTGAAATAAAAGTCATAATCCTGAAATAAATATCATAATCTAGAAATAAAAATAGTAATCCAGAAATAAAAGGAGTAGTCTAGAAGTTAAAAAAGTAGTCAAGAATTAAAGTCGTAAACTAGGAATAAAAAAAACAGAAATAAAAATCAAAATCCCGCAATAAAAGTAGATCAGAATTAAGGTCAAGAGAAAGTGTTATAGGGTTCCATGTAGAACTTTTAAGAGTCCGAGGGACACTCTGAAAAATGCTTAAGGGAGCTAGATGGAATTTTACTTTTTAGTCTTTAGAAATAAAAAGGGGATCATTAGATAGTCAAGGGTTCTAGGTTGCTAAGGGGTTCTTCTCGTCACATTTTCTGAAAGGGATAGCATCTATGAAAGCTTTCTAATTAAACCCCTAAAGGGATTTCCCAGAGGATAGAACCTCTTCTTCTCTCTGTAGAATTGAGGAAAGTCTCAGATCAGTCACAAGCACTCCATCTACAGTAGCTTGTTCCTCTGGTGGAACGCTGCAGTCCCCACTTTATGAGGTGTACAGGTCCTGTTAGTCACCATGTACACCAAATCCAATCCAATAATTCTTCTGAACCCTTACATAATGATTAAAAGTAGCACTTACAATTTCCTCCCAGCTAAATGTGAAAGCATGCGCAAGTGAAATATGTTCGGAAACCTACACTTGTCATCTGTGAATTGCAGGAGTCTATTGGGAGGAAGTGTGAGCACAAGAGACCGTGTGTGTGTGTGTGTGTGTGTGTGTGTGTGTGTGTGTGTGTGTGTGTGTGTGTAGACATCAATTCTGGAGCGGTAATATTTGTGAGCGAGTGTGTTTACTCTGAGGCCCAACTGCATAATGTACTGTTAATCATGCTGCCTCTGTGACTGGCAGGGAGTTAAAGTGCACTTCCAGAGCATCGCTTATTACCACCTTCCGCTATAAACATAAGTACACACACACACAGAGTTCATATGCGTATACATTTACACAATCACGCATAAATACACAAGCTAACCTACACACACACACACATGGAGCCTGATGCAGGTGTAAATCAGCTGTGCTGTGACACCGGAGACAAATGGCCAATAAAAGTGCCAAGGGTGTTAACACACATGTTTGGGGCACAATCAAATCAATTTCCTCTAAGTAGCCATAAACATGTTGTCTTTTAAAAGGCCCAAACCGGGGCTCCATTATGCGCCAGGTTCTCCAATCAGGTCTGCTAGGACAAGTGTTCCTGCTTCGGCTAAATCTCTCCCCGTCCATCCAAAACATTCTAAAAGAAGTAAGACAGAGAGGACTGGAACTGAGTTCGCAGCGACAACGTCCCATTAATCACTGCTTCCCAAGAAGCTCCGTGACAAAACCAAAGGGGGGATCAGCGGCTCAGCAGGAGGTCGAGGTCCAGAGATCAGCTTCTCTTTGACTCCAGGTCCCAGGATGCCCTGCAGGCCTATGAAGAAACCAAGCACACAAGGAGCAGCCTTGTGCACACGTTAATACACTTTATTGTGCTTCTAGGAGACAAAGTTGCGCACTGTTTGTGATATCACCCGACAAGGTTCTCGTCAATGTTCTTCCTATTATCATACAGCGTTTTGAGTCTTTCCACAGGAGGCGCAGGGACGGCAAATGAAGGCGATGCCTCCCCTGCTGTGTGAGATTGTAATTGTAATTGACCAGAACAAGTCCTTACATATGAACCCTCTGTAAACTGCCCCCCACCCTGTATTAGCCAAGCAGAGGGATCTGTTTCCCACTCATGGGAGACGGTACTTTGAACCAAACCCGGTTAATATTCAAAGCCTCATTAAAAATTAATCAGCGGGCCGTTAAAAAAAAAAGAAAATCGGGCACATATGAGAAAACGAAATCCTGGCATTTATTTTTAATTATTCTTTATGTTTTAAATTTGTCCAGAATGTTCCCCCGGCTCCAGTTGCAGGCAACTAAAGACACAAAAACGGTAAAGTACGTACGCCGAGAAGGGTTGTAAATCCCAAATTGGGGCAATCTCGTGCTGGATTGGTCCGGGGAGACTGTGGTTCATTTCTCCTGTTGAAATATTTAAGAGCTTCTCATTGGCCTCAGAGGCACCGAGGAGGATCAGGTCGAGTGTGTTCACTTTCCACCGGACGGCCTGTTTTTTTCAGAGACCAAAGTATAGTAGAGAAACGCAGAGGTTGAGCACAATGGCATACACAATTTATAGCTATTGCTGGATCCATGGATCGTCCCCTTGCCATGTGTGTCTGACCCTCACCAAACACAATTTCTCTAATGTCATTTATGAACGAGGCCAAAGAAGCCACCGTGTCATCGGGACTCAGTGAACAGGCAGGAAACAAGGACTGACACATGACAGATTCTTAGGTTTGTGCAATCAGACAGCTCGAGCCCCGCCACCCAGCTTGGCGAAACCTTCTGGTCGACCCTCGATGTACCGACCGGCCAACCATTCACGCGCCGTGCGTGTCAAACCGGCAGAAATTAATACATTATTAACTCGCCCATGAAGGGGTCAAGTCATATTCATCAAGACTGATCAAGTCAGGTAGAGCATGAATAGAGCATGAATAGCCTCAGCACTCTGCGGTGGATATGGGATGAGATGGGATAAGTGTTATACTGCTTGTATAAACTGTTCAGGGATAAACATCATCTTGTAAACTCGTTCGTAACGATACCAAACTTGTCCTTTCCTTTCTCGTCCTGCATAATTCCTCTAGGACATTTGCCCTAGAAAGCGCCCTATGAACCCATAACCTCCCCAACCAAAGGGCCTCTTTCCAGCCCGGGGCGAAGCTGGCGAATCACACACCGAGCCGCTCAGCAAGCATGATCGATGGTTCTATTCATCGATGACGTTGCTAGTGAACCTGAACATATTGAACCGACACCTCAGAGAAGAGTGCCGCTGACCTTAATCACCAGGTGAGAAAGCACCAGCATCGAGAACTTGCTGACTTTACCGACGTATAGTATTGTGTCATCTGCATACCAGCCATACCTTACCTATTACACACAATCAAAACACAACTAAACTCTTACAGGAGAGTATTCACTGACAGGGTGGTGTGATGAAACTGAATTACTTTAACCCTCTGGAGTTGGTTATTTTCCTAATTATGGTATTCCTGTCTTTTTTTCATTCCTTTATAGCTACAATTAATCTTCTGGAACGTCCACGAAACGTTATTTATTTTCTCTCTCTTAATAAGTTAATAATTTTTTTTTTAAATGTAATCATGAGGATGTCGGAAAACTTAAAGCTACAGCGTTACCTCTGACTGTTACAATGCGCTGACACTGGAGACTCCTTCCCTACACGTTACATAAACACATTTCTCCTTACAGAATCTAGCAAGTTTTGTAATCTGTTTATTACTAGGCGTATGTTATGTAGCGCTGTAGAAATTCCTGTGAATGAAATGTATTGCTATTTTATTGCCAGAACTTTGGGATGTGATTAAACGGGTTTGTCAACATGGACGTTCTCGCTGTGGTCGCTGGGACTGCGGTTGCTGCGATGGCCTGTGATGCAATTACCACGTACAGTTTTACACTCGGGTCTCCTTTAGTGAACAGTAGACTAGTTCAACACACAGACTTCATATTAAACCATAATGAACTTTCTTTTACTCTCACACTATCCGTCGTTACCCAGATGAGGACGGGTTCCCTTCCGAGTCCGGTTCCTCTCATGGTTTCTTCCTCGATCATCTCAGGAGGTTTTTCCTCACCACCGTCACCACCGGCTCGCCCAATACGGATAAATTCACACGCTTAAAATCTCCATCCTGTGTTTATACGTTTCTGTAAAGCCGCTTTGAGACGACGTCCGCTGTTAAACGCGCTACACAAATCAAACTGAATTGAATTGAAGTGAAGTTTGTGTAAATGGCTTTTGTCGTGGAGGGAATCATGAAGCTGGAATCACTGACAGCAAGAATTTGTATGAAAGTAATGATTGTGTTTAAAAAACAAGAAGCAAGGTTATCCAAGAGTAATGGTTAAAAGGCAACACCTGAGGCATCTCCAGATAATCATTACCAAGTCTCGGATCACTGTACTATAGTTCCATTTCTTCCACCTCGCAAAAAATCCTGGCACGTGCCTGGGTCCATTTTCTTCTCATGATTTCTCCAAAGTTAACACACCCCATGTCGCCACCTTTCCGACCCTCACCCACGCGGGCCCTGTAGAGAGCGTGGAGGGCGTGTAGGGCACCACCGGTAGTGGATGAGTGGGCGAGGAGAGGGCACAGGCCTCAGTGTGTAGGCAGCCTGCGGGTTAAACTTTAACCAGCTCTTATCCGGACCCGAGACCCCCAGTGCTTGTTAAGACAGCCGTGATGGATGGACTCAGTCATTGTGGCCAATGTAGGGACTCCGGTTTGTAGAGCTGTAGGCCTCTTGTTAATCTGATCTTCCCATCCAGAACAGACAGCTGAGCAAAGCGCTGACAAACAATAGGCCTTTATATATATATATATATATATATATATATATATATATATATATATATATATATATATAAGAAAAATCGCAGGTCTGGAATGAGGGCATGAAGTAGTAATTTTTTTATTAAATCTGAATGAATTTTTTTAGATGTAGTACATCATATCAGATAAAAATCTCAATTTCCGTGTGGTATATGTAGTCCCGAAACAAATATATCAACACGTTTATAGCAAGAGCATCATCAACTGTTGATGTTGCCATAACAAAGACATAACGTAGCTCAGGATGTTAACATGTCCGGCATTTTTAATCACCGTGCTTGTGTTTTAGTCTTTAAAGATTTCAGTCCTCCAAATGCCTTCCAAAGGCGGGACAAAGAAATGATATCTCCAAACGCGGGCACGATCCCACCACATCGACTTCAGTATCGAAAAAATCTGCGGTCGTTTTTTTTTTTTTTTTATTTTAACCGACAGGATTGTTTTTGTTTTGTTTGTTTGTTTGTTTGTTTGTTTTTAAAGCCGCCATGTTGGTCAGCATCCAACTTCTGATTCTTCATCGGTTATCAGTTTTAAAGATTATTATTCCATTGAACGGGTTCGTCTTTCAGGATCCATCCGATAAAGAATGGATTACCGGACACGGTTAGTCACGCAGTTACAATTATGACAACGATTTACTTTTATGTAGCTATGGTCAGCCGACTGAACGATACAAAAGCCTAGATTAAACGCTCTTTATTTGTATTAAGTATACATTATGTATAAGTATTCACGTGAATGAGTTCTGAAGCTGATTCAGATGTCATAAGGCAAATCCTATGGAAGCGTTTCAATAAATAAATAAATAAATAAATAAAGGTTCCTTCAGGATACTAGGTTCCTGAAAAGGGTTCTACTTGGAACGTTTTTTGAAAACCGAACAGAAAACACGATGTTCTCTGGAGAACTTTGAACGAAGAACCCTTCTTAATGCTTCATATCTCACATTCAAAACAAAGGCGTGATGGGAAGTAAGGACGCTAAAGGACGATTATTTCTAGATGGTAAAATGTCATAAGATGTGTTTAATTTGTAGCAGAAAAAGATCTCGATCGAGATCTAGCGAAGTGTGAACGCAGACTTGAAAGCAAGGCACTAATTAGAAGCCTAAATGCCTCCCGGGTGTGTACAGTATATGTGTGTTTGCATGTGTGCAGCTGTGCCGTGGCGTCTATATATGGGAGAGAAATAAACGAAAAATAGAGAGCGAGAGAGCGTGAGTGGAGAGAGTGTGTGAGAGAGAGAGAGAGAGAGAGAGAGAGAGAAACAGAGCATATACTTCTTTCACTTCGTCTCGAAAAAATTCCGCGCGGACTCATCCATCACGGCGGCCTAAACCCGCTGCTGACACGGGGTTAACAACTTGACATAGACGTGGAGCAGCGCACGGCTTCACGGCGGAGGGAGGGAGTGAGGGAGACAGGGAGGGAACATGTGATGTGATGTGATGTGATGTGATGTGATGTGATGGAGGGATGGTACAGGAAGTGGGGACGGAAGCAGAGGTTTATAACCCGGACACGACGTGAAGCCTGACCTCTGAACAAACTCGCAACGGCGCAGGAATTCCCGAACTCTTTTCCGTTCCCGTCAACTCTCCGCAGGATTATGAGAATTAGCAAGAGAAACGTAGCGTAAAAGAAAGAGAAGAGGGGAGTGAATTATGCGAGATGCGGCGGGATAAACGCGTCTCTTTCACCTTAAAACGAGTCCCCTCGGTCTTCGCGTGAACGATGGCGCCTAGAGCGGGCCTCGGTTTTTAATTGCACTTAAAGCCGAATGGCAGAACATCAATCTTGATGAGTGGATCTGCATCCCTGCTCTCCCAGACCAATCTATCACCATCCACATACACACACACACACACACACACACACACACACACAAATTACACAGACCCCATCTGCACACTTCCGTGGTACGGGCTCCCTCCTTACAAACCCCCGAGTCGACACAGACACTAACACAGCACACACCAGTGCTGATAATTTACACACACACACACACCCCGCCCCACACACACACGCACACACACACACAATGGTTCTTGGAGAGAGCTGTGAGTTTAAGGGGATGATGTCACAGTGATGTAATGTGGTGCAGTTTTTGCACTCGGTAGTGTACTTCCACAGTCGAGTGTGACGAGCGTGACAACCTGCTCAGGTATTTAACTACCACCACACTGGCACCATGCAAAGCCAAGACGTCGCTTCAGACTGTGTGTGCGTGTGTGTGCTTATGTGTGTGTGTGTGTGTGTGTGTTTTCGAATATCATGCAGAGGCAAATAAAATAAAATAAAAAAGTCTAGGATGCATCCATGAGAGTGAAAAGTTTCCAGAAGGTGCACATAGAAAGCTGATATTGATGATGTAATTTAAATAAATGGGTCAATGTTTGTTTTTTTTTAAAGCAAAACAATAACAACAACAACAACAACAACAACAACAACATACAACTACATTTAAAAAATAATTTAAATAAATAAATAAATAATATCTCAGGAGAAAATGGGGGGACACGTCACCTAAACACATGAATGTCTACTCTGTTCTACAATCCATTTAAAAATCGATTCGATTACACAGTAAATAAATAAATAATATAATATAATATATATCATTGTGCACCTTAGAACTGTCACGCTAGTGATGTGTGAAAGATAATTCATTTGTATTAATCTGTTGTTCCTCAGAACTGACCTTTTTGTGCACGAGTCATCGTGATGAAGAATGTGAGACACCTCACATTCTTCATCAGGCTTTTTCTTTTTTCTGTTTTTTTGTAATGCTCCATTAAAACGCAATGACTTTTGTTTGTCTGTAATTGTCTTCTGAGTGCTGCTGATGTCATCATGCACGAGTGGGCGGGGAAAAATAATATGTACCGATAATATCGTGTCATTTTATCTTTCCCTAAGAAATCGTCTCGCTCGGAAACACACGTCACGTTACAAGGTTGTAGCTGCTAAAACATACGTGAGAACATGGACTGACTTGTTTTGTGGACAACGTTAACTGTAGCTATAAATGGATAAAAAATAGTGTGCCATTCTTTCATGGATGGGCAAATTGTAATTGTAATTGTTACTCGCGATAGTGTGTGTTATGGACAAACATGACAACGGTATCAGACAAACTTCACCAACGACGAAGTAAAGATACTGATACATGAATTAGAGCAAAACAAGAAGCATTTAAAACAAAACTATGCGTCCGTACGGTTTACGAATAAAACTACGCATACGTACGGTTTACGAATAAAACTATGCGTCCGTACGGTTTACGAATAAAACTATGCGTCCGTACGGTTTACGAACAAAACTATGTGTACGTACGGTTTATGAACAAAACTACGCATAAGTACGGTTTACGAATAAAACTATGCGTCCGTACGGTTTACGAACAAAACTATCCGTACGTACGGTTTACGAAAAAACTATGCGTACATACGGTTTATGAACAAAACTATGCGTACGTACAGTTTACGAACAAAACTACACATAAGTACGGTTTACGAATAAAACTATGCGTACATACGGTTTATGAACAAAACTATGCGTACGTACAGTTTACGAACAAAACTACACATAAGTACGGTTTACGAATAAAACTATGCGTCCGTACGGTTTACGAACAAAACTACGCGTACGTACGGTTTACGGACAAAACTATGTGTACATATACTTTACGAACAAAACTATGCGTACGTACGGTTTACGAACAAAACTACGCGCATGTACAGTTTACGAATAAAACTATGCGTACGTACGGTTTACGAACAAAACTATGCGTCCGTACGGTTTACGAACAAAACTATGCGTACGTACGGTTTACGAATAAAACTACGCGTACGTACGGTTTACGAACAAAACTACGCGTACGTACAGTTTACGAATAAAACTATGCGTCCGTACGGTTTACGAATAGAACTATGCGTACGTACGGTTTATGAATAGAACTATGCATACGAACAGTTTACGAATAAAACTATGCGTACGTACGGTTTACGAACAAAACTACGCGTACGTAGGGTTTATGGACAAAACTACGCGTACATATACTTTACGAACAAAACTACGCGTAAGTACGGTTTACGAACAAAACTATGCGTACGTGCGGTTTATAAACGAGGCCCCCTGGTGTCGGTAGCAGACTCCACATACAGCAAATGAACCAAAATAAATGAGTGAAAATTCTCACCCACAAAATCAGTACGTGAGCGGTATTAAACTTTTCGTTTTTTCTTCCCCAAACTGTGTTTATGGAATCTTCACGCATGAAAAATGGAAGGAGAAAACCTCACTGAGCTCTCATTAATAATCTCTCATAAGCAACCTGGTGCATGTGTCTGTTTACGCCGCTGTAAATGTCATTAAAGTGCTGCGTTTCTGCACACGCGTTGGCTGGCACCGGTTCCTGGCAGACGCTTGTAGCTCTCCCATCTGTGTACGGTGTGCAAGCGTCCGTTACATTCTCCATATCAACTACAAGTACGGTGAGTTCAAATTCTTTCATATTTCTGCATAAATATCACCTACAACCTCATCAGATTTTCACACAGGTCCTAGAAGTAAATAAAGAGAACCCAATTAAACAAATACATAAACAAATTTCCTCAATAAATAAATGACCAAGTGTAATATTTTTGTGTTTAATCAGGTTCTCTTTATCTACTTTTAGGACTCGTGTGAAAATCTGACGACGTTGCAGGTCATATTTATGCAGAAATCTAGAAAATTAATAAATCATTCTAATCATGAATGTTAAATTATTTAGACCTAAATGTCAAAGTTTGTTGTTTTTTTATAAGCAACGAAAGGTTTTTTTTTTTTTCGGTATAATATTTTAGCGTTGTTGTTTTTTTCCACTCACGGTATTCCTACACATAGACAATCCATCGTACTTTTTCATAAAAGTTAAATAATTGATGCATAAGAGTGTCAAAATAACACAGTAAAACACGCACAAATTAAAAGAATAAAGTACAGTTCGATTCAAACGAACCAACGGACCAAGTGAGTCACGTTTCTGAATCGATTCCTGAATCATTCCCTGCATGACAGTTACTGTTAACACTCTAAAGTTGATTCTTTTCCTAGATCTGCACACCCTGAAGCGTTTTATTCTCCTTATATCACAGCAATTAGTCAACAAGTGCAGTTTTTTTATTTAATAAAAAACAACATGTTGTACTTTTTATCTATTTATTGTTACATTTCACATCCTGGAACTTTGTTGAAACGAGTCAGTTCCTGTTCTCACTTACGTTATAGCAGCTATAAACAGTCTTTCCTCACCAGCCCTTTCTTTATTCTCTCTCTTGAAGTAATTTTTTATTATTTTTTTTTAAATGCAGCTTGTCATGTTTCGGAGAAAGCGCAACGCGTAACAGCGTTAACTCCGACCGTTACAAAGCACTGACACTGGAGACTCCTTCCATAAATGTCACATAATCGTTGTTGGTTGTTTTTTTTTGTAAACGAGTTTAGCTTGAGCGTCCACCGTACAAGTCCGTGTGAATGAGCCGTTACTATAGGAACGGTAACGTATTAGACCGAGCGCTTTGGATATAAACATCACGGCCGATCGGAATCCGGGATCCGTGATTGCTGTGAAAAAGGCGAAAATAAGAAATGGCGTCCCATCTTGTAATAATTCGATGAAAAACAAGGTCGAAGCCCCTAAAAGTCATAAAAGCCGAGGTGAGAGAAAGAGAAAGCTATGTGTGAAGCCTCCGAGGATGAAAAATGAGAAGAGGATGAGGGAGTGGAGCAGTGGGTGGAGGACCGGGACTAAGGACCTGCTCTAGTCAGCTCTTTCCAATGGAGGGAACATGACGGAGTGGACGGCTTCTATGGGCTCGTCTCAATGGAGCGGCTTCCCCCTTACATGATAACTTTGATCCCCGGCGCTTCACACACCACTCAGCAATATTGTCTAACACGGCTGGGTTAATACTTTAACCGGCACACGGCATGAGGCTGATAGAGTGTGTGTGTGTGTGTGTGTGTGTGTGTGTGTGTGGGGAGTCTGCATCTCAATCAACCGACATTCCAGAGCTAACAGGAGAAAGACGGCCGTCCATCAGGACAGACTGAGAAAAGGAAATTCGTCGGCGTGATTTCTTGTTATTCTACGTAGAAGTCGATTCATCACCCCGAGTCACCGGTTTATCGCTCACAACATCGCTATGCAAGCAGACACGTGTCAGATTTATTCATTTTTTATTTCAATGAAAGTATTTACAGGACTAACATCGCATTTAACGACGGTACAAAACTCCCATTTAAACAGAGTTGTTCTGAGGTCATCCACTCTGTGGATTTTTGCGGCGAGCTATCATTACGAACGGATCCTTTTTTTCAAAAAAAATACATATTTATCTTACCTTTTAAGTGCTAATTAACAGAGTACACAAATGCAATGTCAAAACACAGATGTCAGTAGTGAAGAAAGTCGTAAAATACATACATCGCATTGAAAAAAAATGAAACGTACAAAAAAAAAAAATCAAACGTGCGAACGAGTAAATGTCTACGTTTGCGAACATTACGTTATCTGTTTTTAGAACCGCAAACCAAATGGCAGTAGAGATACAAATTTATACAAATACCGAGCTAAGTTAAAACTGTTGCAGAATATATCAGATGTAAAAACGTTAATGCTCGCTAATATTAGAGTAGTTTATATATATATATATGTTTATATTGTGAACAAAACGTCAATACGTAAACGCTTCATGTCAGAGAATTGCGATTTTTTTTTTCTTCACCTCAGGTGATCTAAATACGGTACGGATTTATCCAAACAGCGGGAACGTCGTAAATTGCCTAAATGGCGTGGATTGTAAAAGGTGTGAATTGTAAAGTGAATAAACGACCAATCCCGTGTCGGACTAGCTGCATTTTTTGCGGTGCGCTACGCCGGCTAACATTTATAATAGTTTTGTTTACATTTCTTTCCCCCACGTGGTATGAATTGATCCTAAGAATGAGGAAAACAGTTCAAACGATTGTAAAATGTGTCATTTATTTTTAAAAAAAATAAATAAATCATTAAAAAAAAAACGACCAGTCTTATGTTAGTAGTGTAGCCGGTTGTCTACGCTAGCTAAAAATGAGATTAGCTGCTGTTACGTTGCGGACTGAATGTTAGCTGTGAAAAAAAATAGGGATTTTTTAAACATTTCTGCCAACATGTCGTGTATGTGGTGTGAATCTATCCAGTGTGGAAATACATTTCTGCTACAAATGAAAGCACTGATTTGTCTGGTTATTATGCTAATTATCCATGCTAAGCTAAACGTTAAACATCGCGTTAGCGGTATAGTGGCGTATTGTCACATTACTGCTGCCATGTATCCACGTACGTTATGTTACGTACCGCTGCACACGTGTTGTGTTATACGGTATGTTCTGGTGTCACAAGGATTTTTTCAGGATTACAGTAAAGACATTCCATCACATAGACAGAACAGAGAGAACGAATGATTGAGAGAGAGAGAGAGAATCGCTCATCATCCGTGTGACAGCGGGGGGAAATCCTCACTTCCTGAAGATGACAGCGTACACAATGGCCGATTTGCCCGTCTTCATCGCAGCCAAAACAGGCCAGGTTAATGATTGTGTACCAACAGCTGAGCTACGGGATACGGAGACATGAAGAGAGGGGGCGAAGGAGAGGGAGGGAGGGAGGGAGGGAGGGAGGGAGGGAGTGAGAGAGAGGGAGGGAGACTATCAATTACATCCACTTAAAACACCATTACATCCAAATGAGTCCTTTATGGCTTTTCTGTCACAGCTTTAAAGCAGCGATTCTTAAAAAAAAAAAAAAAAAAAAAATGCTGCTTCGTGCATTTCGAATTGTAATGTATCGTCGTGTATTGAGTGCAAAAGTTTGTACCCCCTTGGTTTCTGCGTGAAGGAAATGAATTCTAAACTCTGTCTGCATTTAATGACACTTTCTTTAACAGGCTCAAAAGTTTGCATCCCCCATTGACAATTTCTAGCTATATTATTCAAATCAGGGAGTGTTTCGTTACTGCAGTCGTGTGACAAAATAAGTACACCCCATGGAAACTGTTGTTGTTGTTTTTTTATAAATAAATTTGGACAAGCAATCATTTGACCCTCTTTGAAACAGTGCCTGTTAATAAAGGTGACACTCTATCAAATTGACATTTTGTAGTGATTTTCACCATTTAAATGAATACAAAACAGATCAGTCACATGGAAAAAGTAAGTGCACCCTTATATTTACCACCCCGTCAAATCCATAAAATTAGAATCGGGTGTTGAAGATTGTGTGACGGTGATTTGAACCTGCTCAGGGAGTGCAGGTGGAACCGGTCTTATTTATACCCCTCTCATATCTAGTGTCTGGAGTTCCCTTTGTTATTGAGGTATGTGGTGTCATCATGCCAAGATCTAAAGAGTTGTGTAAGGGCTTCAGAAAAAAAGCCTAGGAGTCTGCGAGAGATATAAAAAGATCTCCAAATTGTTTGAAATACATCGCTCCATTGTGAGGAAAATCATCTACAAATGGCACAGATTTCAAACGACTGCCGATTTGTCCAAGACTGGCCGTCCCAGCAAATTCAGCCCAAGATCAGACCGTCTGATGCAAAAAGAAGTCTCCAAGAACCCCAAAATTTCATCACAGGATCTGTTAGTAAGTCGTGCAGCTGTTGGTGTGAAAGTGCATGTGTTTACAATCAGAAAGAGATCGCACAGATTTGACCTGCACGGGAGGCGTGTCAGGAAAAAGCCTCTGCGGGACTACAGTTTGCCAGTGAGCATACAGACGAAGACCAGGCCTTTTGGAATAATGCGCTCTGGACAGACGAATCAAAGATAGAGTAGTTTGGACACAGTAACAGCAGACATGTTTGGCGCAGAGTAAAAACAGCTTTTCAGGAGAAGCACCTCATACCATCTGTGAAGCACGGTGGTGGAAATGTTATGGTTTGGGGATGCTTCTCTGCCTCAGGGACTGGACAGCTTGTATTCATTGATTCGACTATGAATTCTGCATCACATCAAAGAGCGCTCGAAGATAATGTGAGTCCGTCTGTCCGAAACCGGACCTTTTAACAGGATAATGTTCCTAAGCGCACTCGCAAATCCACCAAGGAACGGCTCGTAAAGAAGAAATGGAGGGTTATGGGACGGCCTAGTCAAAGCCCTGGATTTGAATCCCATTGGAATGTTGTGAGGGGATTTGAAATGGGCAGAACATGGAAGAAAACCCTCAAACATCTTGCAGCTGAAAGCATTTTGCATGGAAGAGCGGTCAAAAATTCGAGCAAGCCTGGCGCACAATTATGCGAAACGCCTACAAGAAGATATCTCTGCTAGAGGGGGCAATACTAGCTTCTGAGGCCAGGGGTGTAGGTACTTTTTCCACAGAAGAATATCACATCTATTGATATTTCTGTCGAATAAATGATTGAAAGTATGTCAACTTTATTAATAGGCACCGTTCCAAAACATTTCCCTAAAAATGTGTCCTGTTGATTTCATTTACACTACGGGTGCACAAACGTTTGCACTCACCTCTATTCATTCTCAATCGTGACTGTATGAGTTTACGACTCGCACGCTACACGCTCATAAAGTCTCTCTCTTTCCGACCAATGAGGACGGAGTTAACTAGCGTAACAAACCCATGGCATCAGCATAATACGTGACCCGTGCCCAGTGAACATTATCGCTAATCCAGGTGATGTTTTTCCCTGATTATGAGCCAATCAAATCAGAGGTCTGGATCACAAGATGTTGCACGGATAACCTTCGCCCTCCTTAGATGAGCGATCCAAATTGGAGGATAGTAAGGTTGGATGAGCACGTGCTCAACAAGGTCAAAGTCAATCAGCCTGAATATTAACCATGACGATGAAAAACAGTTAATACACGGACGAACGGGAACAGCACGGGGACGTGTTCTCAGGTTCTGAGAAATCGCCAAACGTTCTCTCACAGGATTGGATCTGTGTGCTTGTGTAATTGGATTCTGGATTCTGATTGGTCAGATGACAGCAGCCCTTACTGTACAGCAGTTGACGGGTTTACATTAACGCGCTCGTTCTAAAACGTTATCGACGGAAACTTTACGAGGGGTCTTTTTTGCGGTTTCTCGGCAGCGTGAGGGGAGCGAAGAGAGGCTGGTGACGGAACAGCCGTTCGTAGCTGCTCTGACGTACACGAGAAGTCGCTCCACAGACGTTATATGTAACTATAAATGGATAAAAAGTGTCGATATTGTAATAACCGATGCGTTTATACACCTGATTATGAATAGAACTGATTCCTAGGATGCCATCACCATCGTAAGAGTTCCCAAAGACAAGTTTTTTTCCCCTTCCGCCCTCCTGCTGAGTTTCTGCCCCCTCATTACTGCCCCCCCACCACCTCCTGATCCCCCTCCCTTCCCTCCCCAATCAATGATTAACTGCAGTCGCTGATCAATGATTCTGCTGACTCTGATACATCAGAGGAGTCTTGCAGCTGCCATGTATAGGAAGCTTCCAGTCTTTGCAGCGAGTGACGGAGCACATCCTATTCTGTCAGACAATCCCTAATCCCCCCGACCCCTCTCTCTCTCTCTGAACCAGTCGGAGTGCGCTGAGTGATGGGGCGCCCGGCGGGCCCTGGTCCACGCCTGCGTGGGCGTAGGAATGGACGCTTCCTAATGCTAAAAAATAAAAGGATAAAGAATTACATTAAGGGGAAAAGGGACGGGAACTTTCTCATGACCTGTTTCATGCAACTCAACAGAGGCGTTGGATTTGTTTTGTTTTGTTTGGGGTTTTTTTTTTTTCCCTCTCTCATCAATTCCCAGATGAAAAGTTAAAAGACTGATAGCTTTGTGCTCTGCAGCCTGCCAGTCTCTCTCTTTTCCCCTGTCCGTTTTGGGAAATTTAAAGCATTATACTGTACACACACCTGATCCAGCTCAAATACACCCCGTCAGCTCCGACGGCTCCGGCGACTGATGTTTATTTCTTTATTTTTGCACTAGTGTCGCTAACGAGCGATGAAAATCTCCTCGCCTAAAATCTTTTCAACCTCGTCAGCCTGATTATTATCAAACGACTACTTTAATTCGTTGATTATTTGCATCAGGACGACACCAACATGTCCAAAGAACTGGGTGGCACGGACTAGAGCTGAGAAATGCAAAAATATATAATTAATCAATAGAACACTCGGTATCGTGCTCTTATAGTTAAAACATTGAGTGATGGAGCACTGTGATGAAGCGGCGTTACTGTTACAACGCCAAAGCTGATTGTTTTCCCATAAGAAGACATCCCATATACATTGTTGTACTTTTTTTTTTTTTATCCATTTACAGTTGCATTCCAGCTTGTCTTTTTTCACTCGATTGTGAAGTTAATAAGACAAAAAAAAAATAACAACACACAGCTTGATTTGAATTACGGCTTCGCCTCTGACTGCTACACCGACGGTGCTGACACTGGAGACTCCTTCCGTAAACAAACACAAACGATATCAAACCTGCACAACTGTGAGAGCTGCCGTTCGTGGAAATTAGCGCCGTGGTATAAAGTTATAGAACCGTATGTCTACTGTTCTGTAATTTCACCTGCTCGTTCACTATATTTTACGTTAAAAAAAAAAAGACATGTTTAACGGTAAATAGACATGTTTAACGGTCTGTACGTAAAATATTAATATAATTAATCTAAGCCCATGTCAGCGTTGGGAAAACTACAGACTGTTAATACTCTGTATAATGACTGAGGCTGAGCTTGCCCTTTGACTGCCCCTTGTGGTAGAAATCAGCACTGCATCACTGTGATCCATCAGACACTATCAATTTGCTCCAGAAAAAAAAAACCAAAAAAAACAAAACCTGTGCATGGGCAGAATTGGACTGGACCCAGACGAGCATCGAGTGTAAGATTACCGCTTCCTCTCCAGCTTGGGCGGATAAAACCTGACACACATGCTGATTCTGTTCACCTTGATGCTCATGAAGGACACACACTGATCGTCTGATTGCTCTTAAACAATGGACTATAGTGAGGCATGTCTTTCTCTGATATAAGTACACATAATTACCTACATTTTTACCACAACACACACCGATCAGGTCAGAAGGTCTTGATGAATCTTCTAGAATAGCAGCGCTGACTGTAGCGCAGGTTTATATTAATGCGCTCGTTCTAAAACGTTATCGTTTCTATAGCAACATCTCGTTCACAGGAGCTCCAAAAATGGTGGATGCTCCACATCTGTAACATCTACGGAAGGAGTCTCCAGTGTCAGTAACTTTTTTTCAAACAGACAGAGGTAAAGCAGTGACTTTAAGTTTTCCGATATCTTCAGGACAGAGAAGTTTACGCTTCTTCACATCACTTCACATCACATCGGGCAGGTTTTCTTTTCTTAACTACTGTATGAACACAACAAGTGCAGAAACACAACATCGAGTCAAATGAAATTGTGACATATTGAAAGTGTAAAAAGCCTCTGCTTTGCTTTGGGGGGGTTTTTTGTGTCTAAATATTAGGCTCCGCACAGAAATAATCATTTTATTAACCCCGCAAAGTTTGGAGAGAGATATGATAAGCGGTAAAATGAGGGAAGGTGGCGGTGAGGGGGAGGATGGCGGACAGAGAGGCCATGTAATCCTCGCCTCAATAGCTGGACTTCCTAAACACAGGCAACATGGAGCCGGATCTCTCGCCTGTCCACTCAGCACAAAGCTTTCACTCCCCAGAGCTGGGAGTTAATAATTCAATAGAGCTCAGGAGAGAGAGAGAGAGAGAGAGAGAGAGAGAGAGAGAGAGAGAGAGAGAGAGATGTGTCCTAATGCCAGGTGAACTATGGTGTAAAGATGTGTGATATTTC
This sequence comes from Ictalurus punctatus, assembly GCF_001660625.3. Taxonomy (NCBI): domain Eukaryota; kingdom Metazoa; phylum Chordata; class Actinopteri; order Siluriformes; family Ictaluridae; genus Ictalurus; species Ictalurus punctatus. The sequence continues at coordinate 25,598,331 of NC_030430.2, forward strand.
CAGTCCAAATAAAATTCTCTCTATTTAATAAATAAAAAATGAAACCTAATCCTGTGATTTAGTTTCTATCAGGGTTCATTTTGTCTTTTTTTTAATGTCAACAGAGAGATTTTTATTTTATTTTATTTTACTTGGGGGGGGGGGTTAGATAAAGTGCATCTATAACACATCTCTTAAACTGCATTACTAAAAATATCAAAACATAACAGATAAAAAAACGTTTATTTCACTGTTTATGCCCACTCACCACTGAAAAGGGTTGAAGCCCCGCCCACTTCACAATCATGTCCCGTCATATAACCCCGATTTGTTATATTAAATGTATATATGAAAAATAATAATAATAATAATATCAATGGGGATATACTTCAAACGCATTTTTTCTCATATGGGTTCATAGGGGTGCCAATAATTGTTGCACACCTATTATTAACAAAGATTTATTTATTTTTTTTGATAAACGTATGTTGTGTTTGAAGTTGTTTGATATTCATGACAGCAGAGTATTTTTGTGAGTTTTTTTTTTTAACAAAAGATCAAAAAGATCAACAAAGACGATTTTTCACGACCTTCTTCGCTGCTAATATTTACCAAGGGTGCCAATATTAATGGAGTATATTTATGGTGTATAAATATATAAACTTTATAAACCACACCCACTAGAGTGTTAACTAGAACGATGCTGCCTGTTGTTGTTGTTGTTGTTGTTGTTGTTGTTGTTGTTGTTTTCTAGTAAGTGTGCGTCCTGATGCATATTTAATTAGACGAAGCCTCATTTGCATAAATAAATAAAGGAGAATTTTGTAAAAGTTTCCAACAGATAAAATATTTCCACTTGGAAAGCCTGATTGTGAGATCACCTTCCTCACCTGTGATCTTAAAGTGGGTGGAGCTTTATCTTGCCTATAGTTTGTGAGTGGCGTGTAGAGCGACCTAATTAAAGTTGTGAGTTTATTATCACTGAACGTTTTTTTTTTTCTTCTTTTTTTTCGAAAGGTGTTGCCGGAATTCAACGCGGCGGCTTTAGTGCCTCAGGACGTGTGGTATAAGGAAACCTAGGGTTAGGGTTAGGGTTAGGGCTGACCTGTAAGGAAACTAGGTTGCTAGGTTACCAACATTACTCACCCCCAAATGTCTGTTTGGCTCAATGGTATAAAGTAATGTTTTATTTAATGTTAAAATAGAGGCTGTTTTTAGAGGCGGTAGGCGCACGGGATTATGGGATACGTGTAAAGATTTGACTCGATGGACGTCTCAAAAACATCACCTCCGTGAGCGAGGAATTAAATAAAAAGAAAGGAAAGAAAAATGGAGGGAAGTGCGTGAAAACTCTTCACTTTCTAAGCGAGTATCTCTCGCCCTGCAGCTAGCCTCGGGTCCAAGCAACGACCTTCGGATGAAGAGTTTAACTCAATAACTGAAACGGCCATCTGCTCCGGAAGCTGTAATAAGTCGTACGTTTATCGAAATACTTTGCTGGATCCGCTACACGATGACCCCCCCTTTATATGTCCGTATATAGTAATGTAGACGTTTCCAATTCTGATTCGTTCATTTTTAACCCGACTTTCACTCGAGTAAGATTCTTCCCTCCTCTACGCATCTCCGATCTTACAGGATGCTCATGAAACCCCTGAACTCCACCGAGAACTGGACTAAAAACTAGAAAAGTGCCGTAAAAAAAAAAAAAAAAAAGTACGTACACGGTTCCCCCTTCTGTACTTCGACTTTCCCTCCTTTCCCTGCGACCCAGTCCGAGCGCCAGTCGGACCGGCGCTTTCCCTGCCCTCTTCCCTCCGCTCCGTCCTTCTCCTCGTCCCATCGGGACGGTGCGGCCCCGCCGCTCTCGCGTCATTACGGGAAGGACATCAAAGCCCGGCGTTCTTTTCCCATCTCTCCATCTCCCTGAGCAACACTCAGGAGAAAAGAATGTGCACATGGAGATCAAGAACAGATAGCAGGAGACCGAGAGAGAGAGAGGAAGTAAAGGGGGAAAAAAAAACGGATGAAAGAAAGCGGTTAAAGACAAAAAAACAAGGCCGTAAAGATGTGGCAGGAATCTGCTGATGGCACAAACGCATAGAACATGGAGGAGAAAAACAATAAGAGGCTGTCAGACACACGGGTTCACTCGTCCTTTTGTTAGAAAGAGGGGGTTCTAACTCACACCCACACCTACATACACCACCCCCCCCCCCCCCACACACACACACACACACACGTTAATGTTTAGCAGCGTGCTAGGTGAGGTAAAGGAGATCACTTCTAGATGACAGAACAGCGCTGATTCGATCAAACCACCAATCGGAGAAAGGGGTAAAAAGCGTTGCTAAGATCTGCCTCCAGCTCAGTCTGCTTCCTCAACCCCACTCGATTTAGCGCTCTGAACACGGCTGTCATTTCTGTCCAAAGAAAACAAAAAAAAACCAAACCCCGCCGCGATCTAAACTCGACCGGAACATCGTCTCGTTCCTCGGCGTCTTCGGCGTCGGTGGTTAATTATTCAGCCGGGAGAAAGAAGAGGAGCAGAGCGAGAGCATGGAGACGCGTGGAGGAGGACGGAAGAGGACGGAGGAGGCAGGGTAGAGGAGATTGACAGATATGCCTGCGTCATCTCTTCTGAAAAGGACGAAGAGACAGAGAGGAAAAGAGAGAACACGGGCGCCACCTCAGCGACGCAAAGTAGTCACGGTTAATTATCGGGACGTGACGGTCTATTCATCGCCGCGGAGCCCGGAGGGACGCCGCTGATCTCAGCGCCTGTTTGTTTCACGCTGTAAACACATCATCAGACCTGACAGACTTTCTAGAAATCTCTAACTTCACTACAGAACTCGTGCTTCCCCTCCTGAGAGGGTGTCTATGAGGTTCGGAGGCAGAGCGTCTGCAGTCTGCGGGGTTCTAGATGACGTTTTGATCTCCAAATCTACCTTTATTGACCTGATCACAGACCTCCGCACTCGTGACTCCCTCTCTGCTGCTAATCTGCACAGCGACGCTACTAACCGCTCTCACACACGCTCGGCGATGCGTTTCTGGATGGCACGAACTTGTTATTTCAATCTTTTAAGGCACACGCTACCTTTTTAAGCAGTCTCACCGTATTAATAACAACACTATAAAACACCTTCGGCTAAAAAATGACTGAAATAAGATGCCAGTAATTAGGAATGAAAAAGACCTACACGTGGATTTGCCTGTTCTCGGACACAAACGGGGAGAATTCACCCTCCCGATCGGGTGGACAATCCTGTCTCTCACCACAGCAGCTAAAATGTGATCAAACAAATGTTTGTATGAAGCCTGGGACAGTTAAATACGGAGGAAATTATATAGAAGACGACTTTTTAACGATCGTTTATGCACAACTACGCCGCAGAAGCGTCCATTTGGCACGTATGTGATCAGGTGTGCTGTATTATACATATACGTGTATTAAAAACCTGTAGACATGCTCATACGTGCAGTTAGCTAATCAGCCAATCACGTGGCAGCAGGACAGTGTGTAAGATCCTGCAGATACAGGTCGAGAGCGTCAGTTCACGAAGAGTCAGAACGAAGAGTCAGCATGATCTCTGGGACTTGAACCGTGGCGTGGGTGTTCTGTGCCAGATGTGGCTGGTCTGAGTATTTCAGGAACTGTTGATCTGCTGGGGTTTTCACACACGACAGTCTCTAGAGTTTTCTAGAGTTCTGCGGGCAGGAACGCCGTGTTGACGAGAGAGGTCAGAGGAGCAGGGGCGGATTGGTTCGAGCTGCTAGGAATTACAGTAACTGACAAAAACATTCTGCTCTCGTGGATATCCAACGATTTCTAATACAACGCAGGTTTATCGCAAAAAAATTCATCTTTGTTTAATATAGGTGTGCAACAATTATATGAGAGAAATAAAAATATATGTGAAGTATTTTCCCATTGACATTTTACATTTTTTAGCACACCTGGATGAGTAGGAACAGGAAATTGTTCAACCCTGACTTCCTGTTTCACAGGGGTATAAATATGAGGTAACACACAGGCCGAATTCATAACATTCATAACAGTGGGTAAGAGCGAGGAATGTAGCTGTGATGTGCGGGAAAAGGTTGTTGAGCTTCACACAATGGGGCGTGTCTATAAGAAAATAGCACAAGCATTGAAAACGCCCATTTACACCATCAAGGCAATAATGAAGAAGTTCCAGTCAACTGGAGATGTTATGAATCGACCTGGAACTGGATGTGTGTCTGTATCGTCTCAACGCACTGTGAAGAGGACGGTTCGAGTGGATAAAACATCTGCAAGGATCACAGCTGGAGAACTGCAGGAGTTAGTCGTGTCTTGGGGTCAGAAAGTCTCCAAAACTACAATCTGAAGTCACCGACATCACCACAAGCTGTTTGGGAGGGTTTGAAGAAAAAAGCCTCTACTCTCATCCAAAAACACACTGGAGCATCTTCAGTGTGCAGACACTACTGGAACTTCAAATGGGATCGGGTTCTACGGTCAGATGAAACCAGAATAGAGCTTTTTGGTAATAAACACAGAGGTGGTTTTGGTCACACAGAGAGGTAGCCGTATGGAAAAGTACCTCATGTCCACGGTTAAATATGGAGGAGGATCTTTAATGTTTTGGGCTGTTTTTCTGCCAGAGGACCTGGACATTTTGTTAGGACACATGGCATCATGGACTCGATCAAATATCAACAGATATTAAATGAAAACCTGACTGCCTCTGACAGAAAGATTCAAATGGGCCGTGGTCGGATCTTCCAGCAGGACGATGATCCAAAACATCATCAACATCAACACAGAAATGGTTTACTGACCACAAAATCAAGGTCCTGCCATGACCATCCCAGTCCCCTGACCTGATCCCCATAGAAACCCTGTGGGGTGAACTGAAGAGGAGAGTCCACCAGCGTGGACCTCGAGATGTGAAGGATCTGGAGAGGTTCTGTATGGAGGAACGCTCTCAGATCCCTCGCCATGTATTCTCCAACCTCATCAGCGTTATAGGAGAAGACTCCGAGCTGTTATCTCGGCAGAGGGAGGTAGCACAAAGCATCGACTAAAAGGGTGCCAATAATTGTTGTGCACCTATATTTAACAAAGAGAATTTTTGGGGATAAAGCAGGGCACTGAACCTCACACTGTGGACTTTCTCATGAAATTTTTCTTCAGGAGCTCAGAGTACACAGAATCGTAGATAATAAAGTATCGGCACGTTAATGATTACAGAACTGTACGCCATGCAAAGCACAGATATTTTGGTAGAAGTAAAGTATCTAAGAGCGTACACCCGGTTTTAAACTAATACAGCAGCTCTTTCCTTTCCCCTTTCACACACACACACACACACACACACACACACACACACACACACACAGATCTCCCTGGTCGTCTCTACCTCCCTTTTCTTTTTCCTCTATTGTGAGGAAAAAGTGCCACGGTTAGCTGAAGTGTCAGTCAGTGGCCGTACACCTCCACAAACACACAGCTCAATCATTAACGCGCAGGTACGGAGCAACGCCGCCGATGTGGAAGCTCATTTGGAAGACAATGGCCGCCTCTCCCCCGCCCCACACTTAACTTGTCAAGGCAGTCAGAGCGCCTCGGCTGGCGGATTCCGACGAATCCGCACGGCATGACGTCAATCACCGACAAAAACAGAGCGCTTTCCGTTCCCTAGATGAGATGCGTACGGTACATCTTCATCACCTTTCCTCTCACTATCCATCCCTGCTACCTGACTTTACCGCATCCTGTCTATTCGCTTCAGTTTAACTCCTGAGCGTATTAACCTTACGTCACCCTCTGTACACAGGAAGTACCTTACTAATCGGATGATTCTGGACTCTGATTGGTCAGAACGATCGGTGTTGATTAGTTCTCTCAGAACAGCAGCTCCGACAGTAGCGCAGGTCTATCTCGATCAGCGCGCGATTAAAACGTTAGCGTTTCCACAGCAACGGTGTTCTAGTTCACGTTTATGGAACGCGTATTTAATCTTAACGGAAGGAGTCTCCAGCCTTAAGTTTACAGGGGAGTTAAATGCAACTCTAAACAGATAAAAAGTACCCTTCGTTAATAAAGAGAAGTCGCTGTGGTAGCTAACGGAGTTTAAAAGACTCTGTTATACGTCGTAACGGTAACGCCACGTCATGACACACCGCCCTGTAGCTGATTATTTTCCTATAAAAGCTGCGCACGCAGCGGTTTATTCTTATCCTGCGCCACCTCTGCGATGCAGCGGCGCTTTAGTCCTCCAGTCTGTTGAGGTCTATCATCTCCTAATTCGTAAACAGATCGGCTTCCAAAGCTCCGCCTTTCAGGCTAATACCTCTGTCACCGCCTTCACGCTAACCAGCCGAGCCGAGCCTGTGAAGTGACTCAGCGTCGTGTAGCCGCATTGCATTCTGGGGCTTCGAGCGTGCTGGAAAAAAACAAACCTGAATTTCATTAGAGATTTTTAATACCGACAAGTTAGCACCAACTTCTCATATTTCCACACACACACACACACACACACACACACACATATGTCGGCTTTTTGGACACAAATGTCCATACAATGTAGAAGGTCATAGGTTTTACGCAGGTTCTGCAAAACAGCATTTTAAGCCTTCATCAGATGAAAATGGAGGCGCTATTCATTTTAAGATAAAAAAAGGGCAAGGGTTCGGGCGAATACTCTCGCCGAGACGAGAGGTGAGACGCCCTCGGTGTGTCTTCCCAAACCTTTAAGTGACTAATACATCATAAACAGGACAGAGTGTGGATAAGTAAGTCCTGCATGAGTGTGTGTGTGTGTGTGTGTGTGTCAATGTCTAATGTTGAAGGAAACAGAGATGTACCCACCAAAAAGAAAAAAAGAAAAAACAACAACAAAAAACGGTTCCCGAAACCCCGCTGT
>NC_030430.2:25607726-25655226 GCF_001660625.3 Ictalurus punctatus
AGAGAGAGAGAATTAGAGAGACAGAGAGAGAGAGAGAGAGAGATCGCGAGAGAGAGATAGAGAGAGAGAGAGAGAGAGAGAGAGAGAGATCGCGAGGGAGAGATAGAGAGAGAGATAGACACAGATAGAGAGAGAGAAGGAGAGATAGAGAGAGAGAATTAGAGAGACAGAGAGAGAGAGAGAATTGCGAGAGAGAGATAGAGAGAGAGAATTAGAGAGACAGAGAGCGAGATAGAGAGAGAGAGTGAGCGAGATAGCGAGAGAGAGAGATTGAGAGCGAGGGAGAGAAAGAGAGAGATCTGAGGAGAAGTATCGACAGTGTTTCAGGGCCACGGTTTAAAAAATGAAAAATTTGGAGATCAGGTGGAATCAGAATATTTTATAGCGAATGACGTCAGATATCGCACGAAGAAAGTCGCAGTATTTGGAGAATAAAGTCGTAACACTGTGATGAGTAAAGCGAGTGACGCTGTTGAAGGAGAAATCACAGGCAAGGCTATGAACGGTCACATCTGCGTGGGTTTCTTCCCGAAATCTTACCACTCTGTTCTGGAAATCTGACGATTCCGTTCTCAGAATCCTGAAGTTTGATTTTTTAAACAGTGGAACTAAAAAAATCAGCCAGATTTACGAAAGATTCGCTGATCGTCTTTGTGCTAACGTGAATGAGTCGATCGATGCTATCGAATCACCAAGCATTTCGCCACGCCCACAAAACTCCATTAAACATCCTGTGTTCCTATGGTGCCCCCTGGTGGCTCAACTGCTCTAAGCAACTGCTCCTAGCTAGAAACAGCCCTGGAAGTACCTACGACGTAAACAAATCTACAGCGATCGTGCGTGGGAACCTCCCTCAAGCAGCGATAACACGCCAATCGCGCTGCGGTTCGAGAGCGTCCGAGCGACGTGGTCTCGATCCGCTTCCGAGTGAACTCGAGTGAGAAAACGGTCCGACTCGGAGTGAACTCACCTGCAGGAAGTGAATCGGACATTTTGGATTGCAGCATGTTTTCGATATCGATGTCGATTTCAATACAATATCAGAATATCGACGTGTTCTGGGGATTTGGACCGACGAAACAAAGAAAGATAGAAAACAAACGCTGGACGTGACATAAAATGGTTTAAACTACATATTTGATATAACTGTCGAATCGGTGTCCGTGTTTTCCGTGCTCACGTGAGTTTTCGGACGTTTACGGACGTTTCGAGTCCTGAATACGTACGCAGTTCCGCACACGCACCCTGTTCACACCTAGAACGTGAGAGATTGTGACAGAATGCGACTAAATTAACTGGCAACCCATTTAGATTACTTCCTGTATCCGTCTTCTTGGTTTTTATTCTGGTCTCAGCGTCTCTGTGCGTGAGAACAAAGTTAAATTCCGTATAAAGGGAATCGGAAACCGACTTATGAGGAGACACGGAGAGACGGATCGCCCGTCTCCTTCCCTTCCACCAGGTGCAGGTACCTTTAGATTGGATCCGGATGTGAGAAATAAAAGGAGGATAAATCGGAGTCTGATGGTGACACGAGTGAGACGCGGCTCCTCCTGCAGCGAGCGTTTTCCCCCGCAGGGTCGTGTAGCGATAATTACCGCCTCCCCACAGCCCCGAGACTCGACACGCTTTCTAATCCCCGCATCAAAGACCAGACGCCACGAACTTTATGAAATTTTTATTCGGTGTGTTCGCTTTCTCGCTGTACTCCTGTCTCCGACAGAAAGAGTAGGAAGAAGAAGAAGAAGAAGAGGACACGTCCGTGCTTCCTTCCTTCCTTGCTTGCTTCCTGCCTGCGAGCGCTGAAGCGGTGTTTTAGCATCTAACAAGTTTTCCGAGCTGCCAGGAGCAAAAAATGTTAAAAAAAAAAAAAAAAAAGATCAAGAAAAGAAAGAAAAACATGAAGAAAGTTGGAGTTGGAGTTGGAATAAGAGGCTCAGAGGCCTGGTGATGATCGTCTAGCTAATTACAGAAGCAGAACGCAGGCATGAAAGGAAAAAAGGAACGTCGGGAACGTTCTCTCTTAATTTACAACCAGCGAATTCTGGATCGCGATTGGTCAGGAGGTGTTGATTCGTTTCCTGTAAGAGCAGCTCTGACTGTAGCGCGGCCGCAAGATCGCGGGTGTATATTATATACGCTCGTTATCGTGTGTAATCATCCGTACGGTTATGTTTCCCTACCTTCAACCAGACGTGTGTGGAAGGGGTCTCCGGTGTCGTAAGCGGGAACGTTCCGTACACGTCCTCTTCGAGGTGAGAAAACGTCACCATATCCAGGACTTCTCCATGCTGGGACACTGACACTGGAGACTCCTTCCATGAGCTTCAAATAAACATCCCCTAACTTTTCAAACTTTCTTTCAAAATCTGGTTATTATGAGTCTTCGACCATGTGGAGCATTCTGAATGAGCGGTTACTATAGAAACGGTGACGTTTCGAACGTTTATATTAACATAGACCTGGCGTTCCGAGCCGTGCTGTTATATGTAGGAAAATAACGCACACCTACCGACCAATCAGATTGGAGCATTCAGCCACGCTGTGGTAGTACGAGTTGTTGTTTTCTCTTAACATCCTGCTCTTTTAAGATATTAAGTCTAAAGAATGAGAAATCATGAGAAATATTATGTCCTGAAATAACGAGGCTTTATTTATTAGTAATAGCACCCTTTAGCACTTAGCTAAGTGTTGCTAGCATGTTTTAACATGTTGCTAGCATGTTTACAATTTGCTAGCATATTTTTATATGTTGCTAGGAATACATCAGTGTAAAACATGTCAGTTCATGTTGCCAGCAGGTGGCGCTATGACTATAACTGAACATTGGCATGGAGATGTCCTCAGGTCAGGATTCGTATCAGATAAGTGACGTTTGGAGCGGATTGGACGTCGTATGTTTGAGTTATGTCAACTTCCTGTTTCATATTTCGCATGACTAGCATGCTTTAGCACTTAGCTAAGTGTTGCTAGCATGGTGTAGCATGTTGCTAGCATATTCACCACCTGCTGGCATATTCGAATATACTGTAGGAGTGCGTCACAGTGTGAAACACGTTTCCAGCAGGTGGCGCTATGAATATAACTGAGCACTGGCACGTAGACGTCCAGGCCGGGACTTTTATTAAACGTTTATCAGCGGAGCCGCTCTGCCACACGCCGTTCTGGAACCCGTATCAGATGTACATTTTCACCGGTTCCGACGCATCGGCAAGGTTTAGTGAGTTTTCGGGGTGTGTTCAGGCCCGCTAAAACGCCACTCATTTCGGGGGGGAAAATGATAAATAAATAAATAAATAAATAAATAAATAAAGGAGCAGATCCAATAAGATCTCAGTGCTCGGGCTCTAAATATCTTCATTCTGGAACTCAATTCCGTATGTGATTACAGACAGAAAATACATCTCATCATCATACTCTAATGGGACACGTGTGTGTGTGTGTATGCGTGGGTGTATGCATATGTGCGTGTGTGTGTGTGTGTGTGTGTATGGGTGTATGTATATGTGTGTATTTGTGTGTATGTATATGTGCGTGTGTGCATGTGTGTGTGTGTGTGTGTGTGTGTGTGTGTGTGTGTATGTATGTATGTATATGTGCGTGTGTGTATGTATGTATATGTGCGTGTGTGTGTATTTGTGTAAATGTGTGTGTGTGTGTGTGTGTGTGTGTGTGTGTGTATGTATGTATGTATGTATATGTGCGTGTGTGTGTGTGTATTTGTGTAAATGTATATATGCGTGTGTGTGTGTGTGTGTGTGTGTATTTGTGTAAATGTATATATGCGTGTGTGTGTGTGTGTGTGTATGTATGTATGTATGTATATGTGCGTGTGTGTGTGTGTATTTGTGTAAATGTATATATGCGTGTGTGTGTGTGTGTGTGTATGTACGTATGTATGTATGTATGTATGTATATGTGCGTGTGTGTGTATTTGTGTAAATGTATATATGCGTGTGTGTGTGTGCGTGTGTGTATGTATGTATGTATGTATGTATATGTGCGTGTGTGTGTGTGTGTGTGTATTTGTGTAAATGTATATATGCGTGTGTGTGTGTGTGTGTGTATGTATGTATGTATGTATATGTGCGTGTGTGTGTGTGTATTTGTGTAAATGTATATATGCGTGTGTGTGTGTGTGTATGTATGTATGTATATGTGCGTGTGTGTATTTGTGTAAATGTATATATGCGTGTGTGTGTGTGTGTGTGTGTGTGTGTGTGTATGTATGTATGTATGTATATGTGCGTGTGTGTGTGTGTGTGTATTTGTGTAAATGTATATATGCGTGTGTGTGTGTGTGTGTGCGCATCTCTGCAGCACCACAAACAAGTCCGTCCCCCCACCTTCAGTCTCGGCCTTCATACAGACGCATAAATCACTCAGGTTCGGTGTTTAAATAATTAAAAAGCTTTAATTTATCAGGATTTAACGCTTTCAGACATCACGTCACACACTGGAGGAGAGAGAGAGAGAGAGAGAGAGAGAGAGAGAGAGAGAGAGAGACAGAGAGAGAGAGAGAGAGAGAGAGAGAGAGAGAGAGAGAGAGAGAGAGAGAGAGAGAGAGAGAGAGGAGAAGGAATGAGAAGATAGGTTCAGAACAGGAGATGGTTAGAAATAAGTGTGTGTGTGTGTGTGTGTGTGTGTGTGTGTGTGTGAGAGAGAGAGAGAGAGATGGAACACTGCAGTTGTTAGAGATGACACACATTAAACCCATAAACAGGTTATTATTAGGAAAAGACGTCTGTGATCTAATGCACATTAACCTCGTACAGAACCGTTTGTTTGTTTGTTTGTTTGTTTGTTTGAAACATTTTATTCCTTCTTTAAAAATTGTTTGTGCAGGAGGTTTTTGTTTTTAAAATATAATTACGTATTTACGTCACTGTTTGTTCCTTCACTTATTCCTTTATTCGTTCGTTTACATTCTCAGTTCCATCACATTTATTTATACTTTCATTCTAGAGTAACTTTTTTTTTTGGAACAAAACGATGAAGCGGACATTTCCTGACGAGTCTGGGGGGGAAATAAATAACAACGAATTACTGACCTGTTAATCATCACATACAGATTCAAATATATTTTATACAGTTATAGATATTTATCTCAGGTTCAAAAGCTACAATAACATATTATACGTCTATTCAAATGATTTGTTTCCTAATGAACTCCTGCATTGACTAATCAATTAATTATCAAATACAATTTAATAAATATATACACATATCATTGATTAATACTTATTTAGGTTCAGTATTAAACATATAAATGCTTTAAATATGAATTTAAAACGTAAATATTCGTTTTTAGATGAATGTATTGGCTGGATTTTGATTGGCTGTGGCCGTGGAGGTGTGTCTTCATCCTGGGTGATGATTAGCCGAGAGACGGACGCTTATCAAACCAGGTTTATCTCCGAGATCGAACTTTTAACCGTGCACCGAAATGGATAAAAGTTGAAAAATTCACAGCACAGGAGGAGAGCGAAACATCCCAAACACTGACTCCACTCTTTCTTCCTCGCTTTACTTATTTAACTTTAAATCAAAATGTCCGGTAGATATTTATAAAGGCGAGGTTAACGAACGACGAGACGTTGAAATTCCACTCCAGAGTCCGTACCTCGGACAAATTCGAAGGATCACTGAAGGCAAAAAGATAAAAATAAAAAAATAAAAAGGGGCTGGAAGGATTTCGAGAGAAAAACGTGAGCGAGTTCGATCGAAGAGACACGTTTACAAACGTTAAAAAAAATTGTGATATAAATCATATCATAATGAAATTAGTGTCATGTTTTAAAAATTGAATATCAGCGCGCACACACACACACACACACACACACACACAGTAACGTAAGCATATTACAGTCTCTCTGGATGCAATGAATGATGGAGCAACACTGCCCCCTACTGCACACGAAGTAAATTAACGTTTACAACAAAAATAAATAAAAGAACCCAAGCCATAAATGTTCAGGTAAATTTTTTTTTTAAACTTTTATTTATTTAATTTTTTTGTGTGTGTGTGTGTGTGTGTGTGGTATTAAAGAGGCAGCATATATCCCCTGTTATATACTACAGAGTGTAAATAAACCAGCACCTCAGCTGTGAGATCTCTTCAAGATTATGTTTTTTTTCATTCAGATGACAATAATAATAATAATAATAATAATAATAATAATAATAATAATAATAATAATAACCTGTATGTGTTTGTAAAGAAAGAACCAGGAGTATAAAGACCTGAAAATGGAACCTGAAAAGGCACTGAAATACACTTTAAATTAAAATAAAAACCAAGGAGTAAACGCAGGATGTTTGCCAGTTTAAACGCTGCCGTGTGGTTACTCAGAATTCTCTCTACATTTCCAAACGTACTACTCACATTGTGCATCTTGATTGTTGGAATGAATAATTATTGTGATAAAGCTGTGATCTGATTGGTTAATCTCACACACGCGCGCACGCACGGCTTTGGTTAAACAGATTAAAACAGAAAAAGCACTTCTGATATAATAAGTGGATAAACCCTGGAGCTCAGTGATTATTCGAGTTGTGTTGTAAACCACAGACTTGACATGTCCTCCTGTCCTCCGGAGAACCCTCAGTTATCCATGAGCGAGCGCTGGATGGCCTCCTGCACCATCGCGTCCTCGTCTGCGGCGTAATCCTGCAACACAGCGGCGACACGGAAACATTAGACAGAACAAGTCGCAATCGGAGAAGTGATAACGGTCTAATCCAGGGGTTCCCCAACTTTTCCAGGGCAAGGCCCGAGACCGAGGCCCCAATTTTGCAAGATGTCTTTAAAACCCATTAAAAATACAGACTTCTGAATACATCCTCCTTTCTTTTTTATTAATAATTACATCTTACATCTTTACATTACATAAGGAATTGATTGTGTGTGTGTGTGTGTGTGTGTGTGTGTGTGTGTGTTTGTCAGAGTGAGAAAGAAAAAATCATGTACTTATTTTTCACACCAAACTGCTGAGGCCCCCTGGGCGCCCCCTGCTGGCCCCCACTTTGAAAACCACTGGTCTGATCTACTCATGATCCAGTTACATTGGGGTTTTTTGTTTGTTTTTGTTTTTGTTTTTAAAAAAAAAGATTAAAACTAGAACCTAAACGGTTCTAAAGCTTGGACGTATATTTGTACAAAAGGTTCCATGTAGAACACGGGTAGATTCATCGGCTTTCTCTTTTACATTCACTGTAGGATTAAAGTGAAGGAACCACAAAGACGGTTTACTTTCATAGCTTCCCTCCGGTTCCCCTGGGGTTCTCCCTTAAAGCTTGTGTATAGAACCCTATACAGACCTTTTCCCCCTCTCAGAAAGGGTTCTGAGTAGAATCCTTTTAGGTAAAGAACCCATTCTACATTTTTACATCGAACGCATTTGGCTGATGGTTTTATCCACAACTGAGCTGACCGTAAATTTTCCAATTAAAGAACCCTTGGAGAACCTTTTCTTCTAAAAGGTAGAACAAGGACCAGGAGCCTAAATGTTAAAATCACAGGTTCTAGATATCTCTGGTTGTCCTTTTTGCGGGAACCCTTAAAAGGTTCCATGCTGAACTCTACAACAGAGTATTGCCCAATCAGAAAGGGTTCCACACAGAACTTTTTTAAGAAGGTGAGAACCCTGCCACACACTTATCCAGTTAATATAATATATGCTCTTTAATAAAGGGTTCTCTCAGGGCACACTGGCTAATTACAGGTTGTTCTTTTGTGGGTTCTGCTTTCCAACAAAAGGTTCTACTTTTTCTACGAACTCTCTGATAATGTCGTAGAACCTTTAAAGGTTCTTTCCAGAGGGAGTCACCCAGAGGGGAAAAAAGGAATAATAATATATATATATATATATATATATATATATATATATATATATATATATATATATATATATATATATATTTTTAAATCACTCCATTTTGTGGTTTTATCATTTGATATTAATTCATAAAAAGAGAATAAGAAGAAAATGAAAATCCACAAAAATTGTTTAAAGAACCAAACTTCCATGAAGGGAATGAATAAATAAACAAATAAAAATAATATAATTTAGACTTTTTTTCCATTAATAATAATAATAATAATAATAATAATAATAATAACTTTAAAAGCAATAAAATGTGCCTCCATTTTGTGATTTTATACATTTATATTACTAGATTATATTATCAGAATAACAAGAAAATGAAACTCGTTTAAAGATGGATCAAAAATTGTTTAAAGAACCAAAATGTAGAGTTATTCATGACCATCTCGTTCTTAAAAAAAATAAAATAAAATAAAATAAAATAATGTCATTCTGATACATACAGTGAGGGAAAGAAGTATTTGATCCCCTGCTGATTTTGTACGTTTGCCCACTGACAAAGAAATGATCAGTCTATAACTTTAATGGTAGATTTATTTGAACAGTGAGAGACAGAATAACAACAAGAAAATCCAGAAAAACGCATGTCAAAAATTTAATGAGGGAAATAAGTATTTGACCCCCTCTCAATCAGAAAGATTTCTGGCTCCCAGGTGTCTTTTATACAGGTGACGAGCTGAGATTAGGAGCACACTCTTAAAGGGAGTGCTCCTAATATCAGTTTGTTACCTGTATAAAAGACACCTGTCCACAGAAGCAATCAATCCATCAGATTCCAAACTCTCCACCATGGCCAAGACCAAAGAGCTCTCCAAGGATGTCAGGGACAAGACTGTAGACCTACACAAGTCTGGAATGGGCTACAAGACCATTGCCAAGCAGCTTGGTGAGAAGGGGACAACAGTTGGTGCGATTATTCGCAAATGGAAGAAGCACAAAAGAACTGTCGATCTCCCTCGGCCTGGGGCTCCATGCAAGATCTCACCTCGTGGAGTTGCAGTGATCATGAGAACAGTGAGGAATCAGCCCAGAACTACACGGGAGGATCTTGTCAATGATCTCAAGGCAGCTGGGACCATAGTCACCAAGAAAACAATTGGTAACACACTACGCCGTGAAGGACTGAAATTCTGCAGCGCCCGCAAGGTCCGCTGCTCAAGAAAGCACATATACATGCCCGTCTGAAGTTTGCCAACGAACATCTGAATGATTCAGAGGACAACTGGGTGAAAGTGTTGAGGTCAGATGAGACCAAAATGGAGCTCTTTGGCATCAACTCAACTCGCCGTGTTTGGAGGAGGAGGAATGCTGCCTATGACCCCTGGAACACCATCCCCACCATCAAACATGGAGGTGGAAACATTATGCTTTGGGGGTGTTTTTCTGCTAAGGGGACAGGACAACTTCACCACATCAAAGTCTTGGGTACCGTCGGTACGTGTACCGTCAAATCTTGGGTGAGAACCTCCTTCCCTCAGCCAGGGCATTGAAAATGAGTCGTGGATGGATATTCCAGCATGACAATGACCCAAAACACACGGCCAAGGCAACAAAGGAGTGGCTCAAGAAGAAGCACATTAAGGTCCTGGAGTGACCTAGCCAGTCTCCAGACCTTAATCCCATAGAAAATCTGTGGAGGGAGCTGAAGGTTCGAGTTGCCAAACGTCAGCCTCGAAACCTTAATGATTTGGAGAAGATCTGCAAAGAGGAGTGGGACAAAATCCCTCCTGAGATGTGTGCAAACCTGGTGGCCAACTACAAGAAACGTCTGACCTCTGTGATTGCCAACAAGGGTTTTGCCACCAAGTACTAAGTCATGTTTTGCAGAGGGGTCAAATACTTTTTTCCCTCATTAAAATGCAAATCAATTTATAACATTTTTGACATGCGTTTTTCTGGATTTTTTTGTTGTTATTCTGTCTCTCACTGTTCAAATAAATCTACCATTAAAGTTATAGACTGATCATTTCTTTGTCAGTGGGCAAACGTACAAAATCAGCAGGGGATCAAATACTTTTTCCCCCTCACTGTACTTCATTAATAATGATCATTTTTACTTGATAAAAATAAATAAATAAATAGGGAACATCTATAAACCCAAACACACTAAATGTCATGATCATTAAATCATTTTGCCCTGAGGGTGCACAAACTTTCGCACTTGACCATATCGGATTAAAGAAGGCGTTTTTCCGGCACTACGGGTCTAACGGGAACGCGGAGCGTACGGCTCGGTTCTGCGTGGTGTTGGAGAACCTCCCGGGTTCCACGGCGGGTTCGTCTCGGCGATGTCGTGGAGTAAGGGAGAACCCAGGAGCAGTAGGGCGTTTGAGGACGTGTGTGTTATTCAGGTGGCGTTTCATTCGTCTCCGTACAGACCGTACGGAGGTGGCGGCGTGTGTGTAGTGCTGACGCTGCGGGTGTGTGCTGTCGCATCACTAAATTCCACACAGAAGCGCTGCTCGGAACAGACGGCGTGTTTGAATAATGCAGAGATCAGGCAGATCTGATAGAACCCACTTTCCCCAGACACGTGCACGTGACGCGTACGTGAGATCTCGTATCTGTGCTCGTGCTGTGATCGATCTAAAGTCAAAAACCCTGAGCGTTATTCAGTGATAAATCAGCCGTAAGGAAGAAAACACGGCGTGTGCGGTGCTGTTACAGTAAAATAATCAACTACAGGGTGGTGTGAAGAGGCGGAGCCACAGTTCACACCTCCAACACGGGTTACGGTCCCGTAACCGCTTTATTCCTCTTACTCCACAGCCATCTAACACAATGATCACTCTGTTTATTAAAAACAGACACGCGCTACTCTTTATCCATTTATAGTTACATTAATGTTCGAGAAACATTACATTATAGCAGCTACAAACATTCGTTCCATCACCAGCTTCTCTCTCTTTTGAAATTAATAAACAAACAAACAAAAAAAATTATTTCTATTATTTCTAAAAAAAAAAAATTAACACTTCAAAACGTTAAAAGTGAAAATGTGTAACAAAAGGTCAAAATTATTTAAAGAATTTTTTTTTTTTTTTTAAAGCACCAACTTCTCCCCCTGATAACTGTCTCCAGACACGTCAGAAAATAAATAAATAAATAGATAGATAGATAGATAGACAGACAGATAGATAAAAAGATATTAAATAAATATTGCCATTTCAATTCTCCTTTACATTTTCCTTTGACATTTTTTACTTGATTTGATTAAAAAGGGTTTGTGAAGAAAGATTTCTAAAAAAAACAACACACACTAAATACTGCAAATAAAACGGATCTTATTTTGTACTTTTATCATTTTATATTAATCTATAAACAGAATTCCAGGAAGTTTTTCCCGATAGATAGATGAAGATGTACGATAGATAGAAATAAATAAAAGTCATTGAGATTTTTTTTATACGTTTCTTTAATTATAAAAAGTATTTGATCATTTTTATATCAACCTAAAATAACCTAATTACAAGAATTTAAAGATAAAAACCCATAAAAACGGGGCGACGATCCTCAAATAAATAATTTGAAGAATTATGAATTAAGAAATTTGACGTGTCCAAACACGTCAGTAGGAGTAAAAATAAATAAACCAAAAAAACAATAAATAAAGAAATAAATATAAGTCTTATAAGAATAAAATTATATTTCTTTGACGCCTTTATTTTTCGCCCTCCACCACATCAGATTAAAGAAGGTATCTCAGCATTACGGGGCGTGTGGGAACACAATGCACACGACTTATCTAGATAAACTCATAAATAAATAAAAACAAGCAAACAAACAAACAAACAAACAAAGAAACAAAACGCAAACATACACTTATTTTTTTTTCGAATTCTTCCCATTATTTCTTTAAACTATAAACCCGGATGTTATCAGTAGAAACTAAACATGAAAACAAAAGCACACGTCACGGAGTCACATCACTGAATCAAAACAAACCTGCTGCGGTGACCAACTTCCTGCTTTGGGGAATTCAGATCAACCTGTCTGTTCTGTCTGTGTGTGTGTGTGTGTGTGTGTGTGTGTGTGAGAGAGAGTGAGAGAGAGTGAGAGAGAACACTCACCACAAACGTGTCGTAGGAGAAGGTATGTCTTATCCGGAGATGCTGAAAGAAGTCTGAACTCTTGTAGGACGGATCTCCCCACGGCATGGAGGCGCAGATGGGACACACCTGCGTGGACACGGACGCAGAAACGTCAGCACCGCGTCCTCGGACCCGCCTTTTCAATTCCGATTTTCTATGCAATTCTACGCGAATAAATGATGACCCACAAATAAAGCCACAAATCCAAACGACTGGATCAAACGGTTCCTCGGATCGATCCTACGGCGCTCGTGTTCCGATGTTTCTTTAATTCCACTCTCGCAGCTTTATTTCACGGTCGAAAGAACATCGTCTCCTGTCCTATACCACCTCACGCTCGTTGAACGTGTACAGAGATGTCACGGAGAAAAATAAAGCCGGGAAGGAAGTGGCGGAGATCGTAGGTTCATCTGGCGAACATACGTAGCTAGTACAGGTACAACGAAGCCGGTACAAACCCGAGCGAGTAACACGTAACGTGTATATATAGGCCACGCCCACAAGCCACATGTGCTTAATTTTACACGGCTAACAAATACGAGAAGCCACCAATCTTCACACACTCGTCCACTCAAAGGACATTGTGAGTTATAGGCAGACAAAAAAATAAATAAATAAATAAATAAATAAATTTAAAAATCACCAGAATCTATCTTCTAACGATTCATACGGCGTCTTTACGCTTTAGGCCACGCCCCATACCTGAGTCTGATGACGGTGCAGAGGAAGAAAGAAAGGGGAGCTACGACTTCTTTTCATTCCAAAATTCAGACTCGTAATCCTCATTCAGACCTCCCGTTCCCGTTTCCCCCCGTACACAGTATAACCTGGGAACAGAGCTCACCACTTGGCGTGGGTCACGGGCATGCTGGGACTTGCAGTGCTCCACCAGGCCGTCCTGGTCGAGGTTGGGGCAGTCGCAGTAGGGGCAGGTGAAGGTGTAGCGGTTAGGCACAGAGCTGAGGAAGCAGAGAAGGAGACAGGATCAGGTTATTAAACATGGAGTGTGTTCTGATCATGTAAATCAGCACACGCTCCGGATCTCACCGGATTGCGTCAGGCTGAGTGTGAGTGATGTTCTTCAGCCCTTCCTGGATGTAGTCCTGATATTTAGAACAGCTTCCCATGTGCTCCCTCATCTCCGACAACACGATCTAGAACAGGGACGAGAGAGATCGTTACGGCCGGACGCACGTTTGATAATGTTTAATAATGTTTCATTTATTGCGTTGCAGTGTGTAGTGTTTAGTTACATTACAGTCTTTTGTTGTTATTGTGTTAGTGTTTAATAAGGCATATTTATGTTACAGTGTTTAGTTATTGTGTTACTATGACGATAACTTTGTCGATGTCCAAATATTTATGGACCTGAGCGACACAAGCCGTCTGATTCAAGACACAAAATTACATTTGGTACAATTCCCTTCGCATCCTACACAAAGTGTAATCTAAAGGAGCTAAACGCCCTAACTAGTGCACGCTAACCTCGCTGCGTGTCGCTGGAGTTAAAGTATTGGCACCCTCGCAACTTCATCAGGTCTTGCTCTTACTACTTCAGTCTATCAAAGCCCAAGTTTTATTTTTAAATATTCATTTTAGTAGCGTTTTACTCCGTGTCTTTCAAGTCAGCACGTGAGAACCTTCAGAGAAACTCCTCCGTCTTTCACGGGTAGATTTACGTGATGTCAAAGTGACACACGCGCGTACCTGTTGCCCACAGCCCTTGCACGGTTTGTCTGTTTTGTGGATTAAAGCCTCCAGATCGATGGCTTTTCCCCATTTGTCCAAGGCGGCTCTGCACACAGCGCACACCGGCTTCTTGGGTCGCAAACACTCCTGAAGGCATCTGTTGCAGAATCTGCTCTTAAAACACAACCAGGAATTATGGTTACAAATGATTCTGACATCGCTAGAGCTACGCTGCGTGTTCATGTCATGCACATAAACTTAAGTAAAGAAAATCTAAAAGGTTTAACATTGTGTAAGATCAAAAAATGAAGAATATTGTGAATAATGTTATTAAAATTGGAAATCTTCAGATAGACTGGCTGACTTTGACATGTTATACACTTCATTGATCGAAAAATTGAGAATACTAATTTTATATATATATATATATATATATATATATATATATATATATATATATATATATATATATATATATATATATATAATGAGAGAGCGAGAGATAAATAATGTCTAAGGACTGCACCTCCCAGCATCCTTTTCTCCAGGGAGGCAACTACCTCACTTCGAGGAAACCAAAACTGAAAGTGTTTTTCTTTTAATCTAAATGCCAACCTTATTTCTAACCAACAAACGCTACCTGATTTAGGATCAAAACAAAGTGTATTCATTAAATAAAATCTCTCACAATCTCTGATCACATCTCACTTAGCAAGATTAAACGGGAAAATTTACAGGGGCAAACAACTTCGGAGTCGACTCTGGAACCGATTCCAAGAACTGTGAATCGACTCCGCAAAATAATCATAATTTTAAATGACGACGACTTTTAATAAAAGATGATCTTGTAAACGCAATTACGTAAAAACAGAACGCAAAGCATCAAAACTATCCACCGCATTGCGTCTGTGACGGGAAGGACAGCGCGGATGGAATCGAATGCAAAATTGAAGCTTTGGATTCGAAGCGTCGGAGTCGACTCTTTGATCCAAAGTCTTAGTCATGGAAGAATCGACTCTGTTTACAGCTGACTCACAGACTTAACAGTGGTAGAATAGCAAAACACAAACTAAAGAGGGTTTAGATTCAGACTTACGCGTGTCCACACTCTGTGATCATCGGTGACTCAAATATTTCGAGACATACCGGGCAAACAAAGTCGGTTAAGTCCTTATCTCCACCACCACCGAGGCTTTTAGCAGCTCGCTGAGTTCCACTAAAGCTGCCGAGCATCGACATGATGTCCTTATGAGAGAAAGAGATATATGTATACGTGTGTGTGTGTGTGTGTGTGTGTGTGTGTGTGAGAATGTGAGAGGAGATCTTAACAGCCAGAAAGAGAAAGTGTGAGAGAGTGTTTGCGAGGCGTCTCTCCCTCCTCCCTCACTGAACCTATAAAAAAAATCAAACGTGTCATCATTTATTCAAGTTGTTGTTTGTTTGTTTTTGTTTTTACTTAAATGATTAAAACAACTCGAGAGACTTTTATCTCGTGCGCAAACTAGCTTTCACCGCCTAACAAGGATAAATTACTAGCCAACGTTACTGAAACAAGCTAAATATAACAAAAACAACACGCTTATCGCAGTAAAACAGACTGGAAAATGTCATAACCTAATTGTAACAACATCCGAAGTATAGTTTGAAGACGTGTTAATAAGTAAAAGTATACAAAACGTAACGAGTTAGCCGAACTAGCTTACCTGATCAACGAAGCACGAAGTTGACAATTCTCTTCCTGTTTGGTGACGTTGCGCTTAGATAGCCTATTGGGTCAGCCATCTTGGAAAGGGAGACGTCAAGGGTGGGGGCATGTTGGAAAGGGCGACTTTAATAGGTGGGCTCAATTCACTGGGTTCAATTGAATTACTTTTTTTTTTTTTATTCCACATCGCTTTGCAGTATTTCGGTGTAACAATCACCAACACCTAAGAGAAATAAAACCTAAACAAGAGAGCAACGAATTACTTTTCAATGCTAATTGAAAATCTGACAATCTGTGTATTTCATTCATATTTCATGAAGCACTTCGTGCAGTATTATTGGTGATTTCTGTAACACGAAATAAAATAGAACAATCTTGTGTCTTCTCTGTTGTCGTTACTCGTTTTAAGATATTCTTGTGGTTATTTTAAACTGTAGTAATTGTACAGTTGTGAATAGCAGTTAAACACTACTCCTCTGCTTGCATTTTCATGAATTAATCGAAATCAACTGGAATAATATACAGATTATATTGAATTACATTTACATAACCTGCAACGCGAATAGGCACATTTCGTGAAAATCGGTCGAGTAGGTTGTAACCTGTCCCTTTCCAAAATGGCGGGTGCGTTGACGTACCTCAATAGTGTGTGATCAATAGTTCGCGCATGCGCAAACAGTAATAGGGAGCTTCGAGCGCATGCGCAGATATGTACAGGGGGGGTTTCCGTCGGAACGTTAAAGGTAAGCGCTTCGTATCATGTTGATGGCGTCTAAAAAAATAACACAAGGTCCGTATTTTTAAGGGTAATATGGAACTGTACTTTAAGCTGATGCTTGTTGAAAACTTGTTTGTATAAATCCTTTAACCGACTAAATCGACCGTTGCTTAATCACAGCGGTTAAGAGAGGATGCTTTAGCTGGCTAGTTTGCTTCATTGCTAAGAAGCTAACAAGCTACTGAGTTGGGCGTCTCTAAAGCGTTCGTTTTTTCCCCCCTATCCGAATTATGGCTAGCCCCGCCTACTGCGCAATGATTGGCTAAGTGTAAATCCTTCTTGAACGGCTTAGTGATGTATTAGCCAATCAGGATACAGAAGGCGGGATATCTAGGTGTCAATCTTTTCGGAATACGGGTGAAGAGAAAAATCACGCTAACGCGAAGGGGGCCTGATATTGCGGAGCTAAGCTAGTTAGCTTGCTGCATCATAAAACAGCTTAGAAAACACATTGCGGAAACTAAAATATATCGAGGGATGAAAATATAAACAGAGCAAAAAAAAAAAAAAAAAACTTAAACACGGAGTCAAACGGTACGGGATTGAGTTTTGATGCTAATCATATAATAATATGCTAATGCTTTAATCAGTAATGCTAATATTTTACAGCCACAGCAAGATTACCGGGTTTCGGTTTCACGCCATGTTTTAGGTTTATTTTTAAAAGATATATTAAAATTGGTTTGCTCTGACACAAGTACACCTGACTGTAAAGAATAAACATGATGTTTATGAGGATATAAAAGCAGCAGCGGAGAGAATGAGGCAGAAATAAATGTGAGAAATGGAGCTGTAATGATGTCAATCATTGCAATGGCCGTCTGTTGATAAGCCTCTGTAGTCGTGTTGGGTTTAATAGGCGAAAAAATAACAATAATTCAAGCTTTCCTGGAGAAAAACATTCAAAATAATCCTTCTGTACCCGGGGTTATGGGTTAACTGTGTGTGAGATGACTGTGGAGAAAAGTTGAACAAAATCCATCTGCATGTCATTATAAATATCTTATAAACATAAATATCAAGTCATTTATTTTTATAAAATCACACATTTTATTTAAAAAAAAATACTGTGGAAATAAAGATGCAAAAATAAGACAACCTACAAGATTCGTTCCCGTCCATGGAGCGAAAATCTGAGCCATAAGACAAGATTGTATTGTATGATAAATTACATAACATTACACTTTATTTTATTTTGATAATTTATGTATATTCTTCAGAATACTTTTTTTTTATAAATGTTTTAAAAGATTATTTTTAGGCAATATAAAAATCATCAAATATCATCATATATAATAAATACAAAAAATAAAACCCAAGCTCTGGGTTGCAAATTTTATTTAAAAAAAAAAAAAAAAGAGCAAGAGAGAAATTATTTTTAAAAAATTTAAAGGGAAAATTAATTACAAACAAAATGGAAAAATAATGACAATCTTTAAGATCTTTAAAATATTTTAAATAATTTTTTAAAGGTTATTTTAAATGAAAAACAATTAACTTGGTTAAGATTGTTTCAATTTCTATCATGTTTTTTTTTTTTTTTTTCATAGACATTATATAATTATATACATCATTAAACAAGAAATCTAGAAAATAAAAACTAAAGCCTTGTGTCCAGGATTCAAACTGAATAAAGCAATCGAGTGAGGAAGGGAAATAATTTATATTTACTTCTTTTTACTTTTATTTACTGTTATTTATTTATTTTTTTAAAAGTCAACTTTGCTAACTGATTGGAAGCAGCTGACTTGCACTTAATTTTTTTTTAATTGAAAATATTTTTTTTTAAATAGAAGATTTTTCTTATTTTTTCCTCAGTTTCTGAGATTTATTTATTTTATAAATATATTTGAGAACTAGAAATGATTTTAAAAAACTTATTTTCAGTGACATTATATACACCATCAAGCTAGAAAATTAGAAGAAAAAAAATAAAGCTCCAGGAAACATATCAGAAAAGAGGCGAGTGTTAAAAATGGACAAAATTGAGAGAGAGATCTTATATAATAGTATATAATGATCAGGGCCCGAGCGCCAGCAGTCCAAGGCACCTATAGTTTATTATTATTATTATTATTATTATGATGGATAGGGTGTCTGTGGCAGCCCATAGAAGCGTGTGGTAAAAAGTTGTGAAGTTTGGCACACAGCTTCAGGATACATTCGGCTACAACCACGCCAAATCTGGGCACCAAGCTTCATAAGCTCTAGCACCACCAACAGGTCAAATTTTGGCCAAATTTTGAAGTACTTTTATGGCCATGACCTTTGAACCGTGCGGTCGACATTTCAGTGCCTGGCGTCCCTAGATTCCTTGGATCGTGCTGAGTTCAGTGGACATCAATGACGTCAATTTCCACCTAATTAGATTTTTGGCCATCTCGGATCTTGTTAAAAACTGTTGTCGTTTTTTTTCGCAACTCCTACAAATTTTGTCCAAAATTCACCAAATATGGCTCTTAACATCTTCAGACCAATCCGCACAGAAGTTATGGAACAGATTTTTTATTTTCGAAACTTCGCTTGTAATATTCCAAAAAACTGCCGATGAAGACGGCAATCAGGAAGTGACGCCGTGCGTCATTAACGACTTTACGAGTTGTCCGGAAAACTTAGTACATGTCTTCAGGACTATTACCCGAGGCTACACGACAAATTTCGTGACAGTGCCACCTATAGGTCAAAATATACAATGCAATGTAATGTTTTCACTGCTCCTCCTACAGATGACACACATGCTGCTGTAATTTATTTTGCTTTACTTTACGCTCCACAGCAGAACTAAACGATACGGAGACATGACTTTATTTTTATTATAAAACCTTTATTCTATTGTTTGAGCAATTAGAAACTCCAGAAGCAGCTGCGTTCATGTGAAAAATTCTCTAAATGTTATTTTAGCTTTCATTTTTATGAATGTAAAATATTTTTACAGTTTTTTAAAATTTTATTTCTACTGTTGTTTATTTATCCTTCTAGTTTGGATTTTTTGCAAAATATTGTAGATTTCTTCTAATTTTTATCAAATATTCTTCTTGCTTTTCTCACATTATTCCTTAATGATTTATTATTATTATTATTATTATTATTACCACCACTACTACTACTCATTAATTTTATTTAAATTATTATCCTTATCTATTATTTACGGTTTATTGGGGTTATAATTTTCTTGTGAAGCTCCTTGAGCTACAGTTTATTTATTTAATGAATTACTTGGTTATTAATATTTTATTTTATAATTATTTAAGGAATATTTATAAAAAATTTAGTATGTACGTAAAGAAAAAAAAAAGTGTGTATCAGCTGTAAAAGTGTCAGTCCTGAGAGGCTGCAGCCGACTTCTCCTCTTCCTTCACTAACAGCTTTTTTCTTTTCTTTTTTCTTTCTTTTTTTTTTTCAGCCGTCAATCTTCTGACAGACACACACAAAGAACGCTGACCTGGAACATACTGCAGCTGGAAGAACTTCAGAGGAACCCTCCGAGGACTTTACACTCAGTCCTTCACCCACTTCCTGTTCCGCTTCCTTCAGGGAATTTTACTTAACGAGGCCTCGAGAGACGGCGAGCGGCGCAGACGTGAAACGTGAACTCCAGGCAAAGCGGCAGGACGGAATAAACCTCATCGCTTTGTTCGGAGAAATTGAACAATTTTTTTTTTTTTTTTTTTTTTTTTTTTTATATATATATATAAATAAAGGGACGCGCAGGAAGTAAGGAAGGAGGTTTAGCGTAGAACGATGACAGCGATGTAATCCGCTCCGTATTTACGTAAATGCTACGTGTTTGTTTTGCCGTGATTAAACGCTAGGCGTGTGAGTGAACAATGGCGAAAACGCGCAAGCAGGATGTTATGAAATCCTACGGAGCTACTTCCTGTCCGACTCCCTCGCGTGTCTTCTTACGATTTTAACCGGCGTATCTGCGAGCTTCGTATCTGTCTGACATGCACAGATGGGACGCTTTGTCGTGTTCGTTTGCCGTCCCAGTGGAACTGAACCTTCACCTAACCTCTTAGCCAATCCGAGTAAGGGCTCATGAATATGCATAAGTGCGTGTGAAACCCGCAGCCCAGCGATGGATGGCAAGCTTCGAGACGATTTGTTCCGGAGGTACACGGCGTTCCTGGAGAAGCGGCTGGAAGAAGGAGTGGGCGGAGCTCAGGGAAACGCCAGGGAGGAAGCCTTGGTCTCCACGGCGACCGCCCTGCTAGGGGCGTGTGAGGCGGAGGCGGGGCAGCGGTTTCGCACGATCCGCTTCTACGACATCATCGAGAATTCGCTAAGAGCGCTGAGGGGAGCGAACCTGCACGCGCTGGAGAGCGCCTTCGCCACACTGGAGACCATCTGCACCAACCTGCTGCTCTTCCCCTGGAAGAAAGAGTTCCGCTGCATTAAGGTGTGTGTGTGTGTGTGTGTGTGTGTGTGTGTGGTTTAATAATGCAGTTCAGCATTTTAAATGTGGTTCATTCTTCTTACACAGCAATTTACACAACAAAAACACATTTTTATTAATTATTTAATAAAGAACGTGTCACTTTTTATCCATTTATAGTTACATCATAGTTCCTGTTCTCGCTTGCGTTACAGCTGCTACCGCTCACTCTCTCTCTCTCTTGCTCTTTCTTTCTCTCTCGCTCTCTTTCTCTCTTTCTCGCTCTCTTTTTCTCTCTCTCTTTCTCTCTCTCTCTTGCTCTTTGTCTCTCTCGCGCTCTTTCTCTCTTTCTTGCACTCTTTCTCTCTTGCTCTTTCTCTCACTCGCTTTCTTTCTCACTCTCTCCCTCTTTCTCTCAGTTCGTTGTTGTCATGTTACTGAGAAAGCGTAACCCTTTAAAGTTGCAGCTTTACCCCTGGCACTGGAGACTCCTTCCATAGATTTTTATATAAACAGAAAATTCTAATGACTGCGTTTAATTTTCTTTTTTTTCTTCTTCTTCTTTTTTTTTTTTTTTTTTTAAATAATTAAAAAATTTGGTGAGGTTAGACGTCAGTCAGTCGCCTTCGTAAGACCGTTCCGTTTCTGAAATCTGATTGGCCGAGCTGCGTCGATTCTAAATTCCCTGTAAATCCGTAACGCTTAAGTCCTCGTTCTGTTCAGGGGATACGATCGGTTTTGTCGCTTAGCAACAGATTGCAACGCGTGGAGGATGAATGGTTGATTGCGAATGTTATTAAGTTGTGTGTTGAACATCATTGTGTGATTTAACGATATTGTTCCGTTGGCGTTTTATAAACACAGTAAGCCACGAGATGGCGTGTGTTGGACTGATTACGGAGATGGACTGACGGCGTGTGTTTTTCTCTCAGACTTTCACCGGGCCGTACGTCTACCAGCTCCAGTCGGCCATCTGCGACCCCGACCTGCGCGCCGTCCTGCGCTCCATGGGCTACTCTCGGGAGCAGGATCTGCAGTACGTGGTGAGGGATCAGCACTCCGGCGCCCATCACCTCCGCCAGCTGGCGTTCGAGCTGCTCCTGGCGCAGGCCGAGTGCCGCCTTCTGAGGGAGCGCGGAGGGGGCGTGGCCGAGCTGGAGGCTGTGGAGGCGCGCAGGAGCTCCGGCGATGACGTCACGCGCTTATCGGCGCGCCCGTCCGACCCCGACCGTGTCCACCTGAGGCGCAGCGGGCGCCCTTCGAAATCCGTAGACGTGACGGACAGCGCCGGTCACTGGCACCAAGCCAACAAACCCGTCCTCAAAACCTCGCTCAGCCTTCGCAAAGAACCGCTATTCGTCGACGCCGAAGAGGACCTGAAAGACGAGATAATCCGCCCTGTCGGAGATTATTACCCCTCTCAGCCGTCCGAGCCGTACCCGTACCACCTCTCCTCTCTGGACGAGATCGATCTGTACACGGAGCGCGGGATGAGCGGCCGCCACACGCCTTCCAGGACGCCCAGCAGGGAATCCTGGGAATCCTGGGCGCCGAAGAGCCATGGATTAAAGTGTCAGGGCTGCGGGTTGAGCTCGCCGACGCTCTCTTCCTGCCAGAGGTGCGACGCCATCCTCTGCCCGACGTGCCACGGCTCGGACCCGGCTCCCTGCTGCGGCTTTCCGGACTTCCCGAAAAACTCCTCGCGCCCTCTGGACGGCTACGTCCCGGTCAAGGAGAAGCTGTCGGTTTACTCCAGCTCGCACCCACACACCCATACTCACGCTCACACACACACTCTGACACACACGCACCCGCTCTCACACTCACATTCCCACTCGCCTCTTCTGGACAAGCCCATGATCGGCACCAAGCTGTTCCCAAGCAAGCCGGCATCGGCGGCGGCGGCGTCCGCGTCCGTGTCCGGCGCGGGAGGATCGCGCTGCGGCTTCTGTAACAAACCGGGAGCCTCGCACACGTGCATCAACTGTTCCAAGGTGTCGTGCGACCCGTGTATGAGCCTGTACATGGGAGACGTGTGCACACGCAAGAGTCTGCACCATAATTTCGTACCCAACCACCAGCTCAACTACAAATCCAGCACCATTTCTCATCTGGTGTATCGATAAATAACCCATCTCTACATTTCTCCTCTTCTTCTTCTTCTCTGTTTATCCTTCACCGTTTCGGGTTTGTTTCTCCGGCCCTTCATCGTCCGGTCACGTGATCTTCTCGTTCTTCCCTTACTCCTTTTACTCCTTTACTCTCCTGCCTTGACTTTCTTGATTGTAGAGAGAGCGAAGAACAAAGTGGACGCCGGGGGGGGAGAGAGAAGAAAAAAATTTTTAAAAACCCCGACCGGACAATGACATATGCAACGGACGTCGTTGACAACGCAAAAGAACAACAAATCTCCTCGCTCTGGAAACGAAGAAGAAGCTTGAACAAACCCGAACAAAGGGAACACACACACACACACACACACACACACACGATAAAAAAAATAAAACACTGGAAATAATTGAGTAGTATATATTTTGAATCTGAATTCTATAGCTCTATGTGAGACTCTGGAACGGTTCAAAACGTGGGGTTCAGATGAGAAAATATTTTCACGTGTCCCGTGAAGCTGTCCAAAATGCTGCTGTGAAATAAATCAGGTGGAGAAAGTTGACGCCCCGATCACATTGATTGTGTTGGAGTGGAGCTGGAACGCAAGCTTGCTTTCTTTCTTTCTTTCTTTCTTTCTATTTATTTCTTTTTAGAGCTGTGTGTGCTAGTACGATAGCTGATGTAAAGCTTTTCTGCCATTTAGGGCTGGGCGATAAGGACTCTAACACCACACCGGCGATATTTCAGGACGTTTATATACGTTACATACACGACATATCATTTTGAGGTCGCATTTAAAAATCGACGTTCATTTCAACGACGCGTCTTAATTGATTATTGGCTACAAAAAAAAAAAAAAAAAAACCCGGAGAAACTTTTTTCTTCAATATTTTACCGTTTAAAAATTCCGGACTAGAGACGATAGACACGATATCACTTTCTCTGTTTTACTTCCCAGTTAAAACCGTTTTACATTCTATATGTAATAAATATCATTAAAAAAAAAATTCAATCAATCCTAACAAAAGAAGAACACGTCATATTTCCTTATACGATCGTACGTAACTTCTGACATGACGCCAAAATGACACGCACAAGATTACTTATTAAATATAATTCAGATGCCACTACGGTGAAAACGCGATGGATAAATCGATCGGGAGAATAACCGCCCGGGCGTTCAAAAGTCTCGGGTTCTGATTTTATCTACACACGGAGACCGAGTCCGTGTGATCGGGGTGCGACTCCTCTCCGACGAGCTCTCGACCGTACGCTCTCCTCGCGTCTCTTCCGTCAACGCGGCTGCGCGGCGGATACCGGACGCCGGTTTAGAGCCTCCGCGTTTCTTTAACACGCTCCCTCCTTCTGTTTTTTTTCTGTTGTTTGTTTCTGTTTTCTTCATAATAATAATCGTACACCAATACCGCGTTCACATGTCCACGGATCGATCGGAGACCTCCGGGACCTCCGGTCAGAAGCGCCGTCGTTGAAGTGTCTTACTTATTTATTTCGGGTTTTTTTTCTTTCTTTCTTTCTACTGAAACGTCTTTAAATAAATAAATAAATAAATAAATAAATAAATAAAAGACCAAAAATGAGCAAACTATCCGGATATAACGAGACGTCGAAGTCTACAATACACAATGTGGAAATCTTTTTCTTTTTTTTAACAATTCACGACGAACATTCCGACCGTCTGCTTCAAATCAGAGCTTGTAATTATTATAAAGATGACCAAAACACTGGCGATGTTTCCAAAAAAAAAAAAAAAAAAAGGGTTGCTATATCAATTATCGTGATATACCGATATATCATCGTATCGCCCAGCTCTAGACTGCACTGTAGAAGCGTGTTAAAGGGCGCACGTTAAATCCCCGATTTAAAAAGATCAAAATGAACCCACGTCTTATTTTCTTTAAAGTAAGAAAGCTCTATTTCACCCAAACAACGGCTATCATCCAGGTCCGTTCCTTCCGAACCGTTAACGTGTGAACGCAGCATCACGGACGTCGGGGAGTCCGTCTGCGACCCGGACGGAGTGTCCGTCCGACGCCCCGACGAGGTTCTGTAAATATTTATCACCGGCTCAACTAGCGACGCTAATTGTTTATTTCGAATCGTCTTTAAGATGCGCTTCCCTCATTCGGTTTCCGTCTCCGGTACACGACACTACTCATCCCGTACGGGTTTGTTCTTTAAAAATGAACTGCTTTTATTTCTTTATCGATTACGCGGTCGGTTCAAAGGACGACTCCGGAAATCACTCCAGCATGAGCTACATGGGTTTTATTTTTGTTTGTTTGTTTGTTTGTTTTTGTTTGGAAGAAGCTAATTAGCGCGAATAAACCCGCTCTCGCTCGACCTTACACCCCTGTGTGTGTCGTAAACGTGTAGGTTTACATGTAAAGAAAAACCAAGTGAACAGACTTGAACAACCACCAGCCCAAATCCCGCAAATCGCGCAATGTGAATACAACGAGCCGAACGACAACACGTGACTGTTGATATATTGTGAAAAAGACACTTGATTGTGAGCAGTTCATCCCAAAGTGTTGCTCTGTTGAATTAATATTCATTTATTTTTAAAAACGTTACAAATAAAATCATTGCTTCTAACGAGTTATCATCTCTGGAACTCATTCTGTCTTTCGCCGCGATTGTAGCCGATCGGCCAGGACCGGATTCTCGCCAGCGGCGTCCGGGTCAGCGTCGCGCGAAGTCGACGTCATATTAATGACATGTACACAAAATGGCTGCCTCACGTATCCTGCTCTCACTTCGTCAGAAATCGCCGATACACTGACGTAAACGCTACGATTCGACGCGTCGGTTTAACGCCTCCTACGCTGGTGTTCAAGCTACCGCCGTGTTTAAAAGATCGACGTTAAATTCGCCCCTTTCGCCGCCGTCGACGCACAAGCTCGCCGGCCGAGTCAGTCTGAGCCACCGGACGCCTAGACGAAGCCGATCGTGGGATTATTTTTACGCACGGATTAACGACGCGGTCCGTTTCGCGGTAGAATAGTCGTCCGGCGTCCGCTCCGAGGAACACGAGGAAAGCGCTACCCGCCCTCTTCCGCATACACTCGCTCACGGGTGCTCTGATTGGCTAGCGTCACCGCGATCGACCGACGCCCAAACTTCCCCCCGTTTCAGCCCCGTTTTATCCGTTCGAGCGAAGACGGACGGGACGTCCCCTTCGCTGATCACGCGCGTCGATCTTCTCTAGAAGTTTCTCCAGTCGCAGAGGCCCGCCACACAAACATGACCTTCCTCAGGGCGTCCGTGTCGTCCCGAGCAGAAGAACGCGTGGAGATTAGAACGTCGGTGGAAGAGAGAGATTATCTGCTAGCCGCGTTAACCTCAGAACTCCAGCACCAACGTTCCTGGACCGATCACGCCGGTTCTAAGGTTTCTCGTCGTTGAAGAATCGAAGAGAACCTTCCACGCGTCACGCCACCGACCAGTTTAACGATAATTACCGGGTCAATCCGAGACGTATTTATTCTTCTTTTATTCTATCCACGCCGAGTCTCAACGGATCACCACTTAACGAGCGCGTGGTTTAATTCCGATCGTCGGCCATGACGGATCCACCAGCACCGGTGTTCCTATCTTTCCTTCTTTCTTTCCTCCTTTCCCACACGCCATCTCACTCGTGCTGCCATTTTGGAAGTGCAAAGTGAATCCCGAACCGAGTTTGTGTTAACGACGCTACAGCGTTAAAACGATGACGGACGATCTTCTGATTTTTATTTATTTATTTGTTCATTCATTTCGACGCTCACGTTTCAGCTGGATTTAATAGCTAGACATCTCCGCTCAAACACCGTTGGCCAGTCGTTAGCGCTGGAGCGACTCTTGGGTTTGTCTCTCTAGCGGAAGAAAAAAAAAAAATCCCTTAAAGGTTCTACGTAGAACCCGACTGTACTACGGGGGAATTCTCTTTCAGAAACATCGGAAGAACCCGTGAGGAACCGAACCCGTGTAAGACCTATCCGAAGGTCTACCTTAATCGCGGGGAAGAATTCCTACGACGCAAAATCGTCACGACGATAAAACGCGTCGTAGGACTTTAAGAGACGAGCCTTAAACGCCGATTTGTACGTCACGTGAGAATCGAATATCGGGACGCGTGTCACTAGGACACGCGTAGGCGAGGAGGACGTGACGTGATGATCCGTGTTTCCCTCACATCCTCTTTTCTTTCGGTTCTCCGTCTGTTTCTGCTCTGCGGATGTTCCTCACGCGCTCACACACACACACACACACACTCACACACACACACACACACACACACACACACACAAAGAGATTTCATGTTTGTGTTACTGTAATAATGAACCTGAGGCGTGTAGAAAGAACTTCAAATGTTTGTTGGTGAAAATATGGAACTATATAAATCTAAATATATATATATATAAAGTATATAAATGATTTTAAAAAAAAAAAAAAGCGATGATTTTATAAAATAATTCCAAAAATAAAATTCTGTCCAAAAAAAAAAACAAAAAAAAAAACCCGACCTCATTTCCTGTTTCAGAATTTTGTTTTTCGGCTGTTTGTAATGAAATGTTTTGGTAACTAGAACCTTTACTGGTTCTACTCAGAACCCTCGAGAACGACCGAGTGTTTGCGTAACAAGTGAAACCTTTCTAGGAACTGAGAACCCGTTCTTCTCAGAGACAACAATTCACAAGGGTACTACAACACCTCAGTATGCTTTGGAAAGGGTCCTGGTTTGGAACACTTTGTGAAAGGGGAACACATAGAACCTAATAGTTCTGAAAAAAAGGGGACAAGCGAAGAACCGTTAAGGGTTCTAGCTTTGACCCTTGTTTCTTCTAAGAATGTTCTGACTCACGTGCTTTCCACCTCACGGTTCATGTTCTTCGGCGGTGCCCCAGGAGGAACCCTTAAAGGTTTCTCCAGGTAGTAATATTTGGTAATAAAAATATATTGGTTCTGCTTAGAGCCCTACGACTGAGTGCTTTCATATCAGAAAGGGTTCCGAGTTAAACCCTTCTAAGAAGGCTTAAGAAGAACCCTTTTTTCTAAGTGTCCGACTCCTCCACTAGGCTTCTAGAATACTTAGGATGCTTTGAAACACGTTCCTCCGTGGGTGTAGTTCGGAACCCTTTATGAAAATGGAACACTATATTTCAGTTCTTCCAAGGGGACAAGGAAAGAACCATTAAGGGTTTCTAGATTTGTCCTTTTGTTCTTCTAGGTATGGAGTCCCTCAAGTACTTTCCACCTCTGGAAATTTGGAATGTAAAACTACTCCCTTAAGGGTTCTTTGTTTGTCCCTCTAGAGGAACCCTTAAAGGTTCTATGTAGAACTGTACATCGAAGATTTTTCCTGTTGTAAGGGTGCACTTAGAACCCCAGAGGTGGTAAGTTCTCCAGTTATTACACTCTTAGCAAAAAAAGATCCGTTCTCAAGCCTCTATGGGTTCTCCTGGGGGTTCTACCCCTACAACAGTGTTGTAAAGGGTTCCCTAATTTCTCCATCTGGGGATTAATGAAGTCTTATCTTAATTAGAGCACTTTTAGGAAGATAAGAAAAATAAATCATCCTTAAATATCCAGTGAAACCTTAAAGATCCCTTCATGAATCTTTTTGATGTAGGAAAAATGGTCAAATCTAGAACCCCTAATGGTTCCTCTTGGAATCCCCTTAAAGGTTCTCTGTGGAACCCTAAAACAGATTGTTTCCCTATCACTGAAACTTCCGTACTATTTTCCCCTTAACTATACCAGGAACCTTTTAGAGAGGTGTATACACTCTTGTGAGTCTACTCTACACTCTCAAAATACGGGTTCTGATAAGGTTCTTACCTTCTAACGGGGTTCCACAAGGAACCATTTCTCATTGTACAATCCTAGTAAAAGGGATTCTCTAAGGTTTCTTTCTTCACTTCTTAAAGGGTTCTAGATGATGAGGAAACACTACTGTATGTTGTAGGGTTCTATGTAGAACCGCAGAGCTGCTGCGTGAATCATGTTGTGTACAGTGTACGTGCACACGTGAGTTATGAGTGAGTATTTTATGTATTATGTGCGTGTGGTGTGTGTGTGAGTGTGTGTGTGCGTGGTGTGTGTGTGTGTGCGTGTGTGTGTGTGTGGTGTGTGTGTGTGTGTGTGTGCGTGGTGTGTGTGTGTGCGTGTGTGTGTGTGTGTGTGTGCGTGGTGTGTGCGTGTGTGTGTGTGTGCGTGTGTGTGTGTGTGGTGGGTGTATGTGTGTGCGTGTGTGTGCGTGTGTGTGTGGTGGGTGTGTGCATGTGTGTGTGTGTGGGTGTGGGTGTGTGTGTGTGTGTGTGTATGTCTGTGGGTGTGCGTGTGTGTGTGTGGTGTGGGTGTGTGTGTGTGTGGTGTGTGTGTATGTGTGTGGGTGTGTGTGTGTGTGTGTGTATGTGTGTGTGTGTGTAGGTGTGTGTGTGTGTGTGGGTGTGTGTGTGTATGTGTGTGTGGTGTGTGTGGTGTGTGTGTGTGTGTGTGTGTGTATGTCTCTGTGTGTGGGTGTGTAGGTGTGTGTGGGTGTGTATGTGTGTGTGTGTGTGTGTGTGGGTGTGTAGGTGTGTGTGTGTGTGTGTGGGTGTGTGTGTGTATGTGTGTGGGTGTGTGTGGTGTGTGTGGGTGTGTGTGGGTGTGTGTGTGTGTGTGTGTATGTCTGTGTGTGTGTGTGTGTGTGTGTGTGTGTGTGTGTGTGTGTTGTGAATCAGAGCGGATGTTGAGACGTAATGAACAGCAGGGGGAGCTGACGGTACACAGATACAGACACGAACGCTTCCTAAAACTGCGACCGGTTCCTCTTTCATTCCCCGATCCTGCGTCCGTCTGCTCCACCGGACTGTCCCACGTTTAGGGACGTAACTTCTCTTTGAATCATAAAGATAAAATGACTGTTTTGTTTACATTTAACACATAATAAATAAATAAATAAATAAAGACTGGACTTCTAGTCCTCATGAATCGTTTTACAATTTCTTTAAAATCACTGAAATCATTTAATGCAAACTAATTATATCAAAAACTAATCTTTATGGTCCAGTTTGTTAAAAGTGTAACAAAACAGAACAACTGTTAAAATATATATATATATATATATATATATATATATATATATATATATATATATATATATATAAACATTTTTAAATTTTTTAAAAATAACATTTAAGATTTTTTTTTAAAGAATATTTTTAAAATAAATGATAATTTTTCCCTTCTTATCCTCATTATGCATTTTTTTTTTTTTAAAAGACAGTTGTTATGAACTATTTCATGAATTTGGCTCTAAATGAAAATTATTATTATTATTATTATTATTATTATTATTATTATTATTATTATTATTATTATTATGTTCATGCCAAACATCAAGTATTTGTAAAAATCTAAAAACACATCGTTCATACAGCTGACACGTACAGTTGAGGAAATAAGTATCGGATGAGTCGGCATTTTTTTCAGTAAATTTATTTCCAATTCTCACCAGACATCAGAATTAACTCAAGAAATCTGGAAATGTCAAGAATTCACCACATTAAAGTCCATAAATGAAGTTCTGTGTAATAAAGAGGAATGACACGGGAAAAAAGTACTGAACACGCTAACTGAAGTGTATTTAATACTTCGTGGAGAAGTCTTCGTTTGTAATGAATCTTCAAGACTCTTCCTGTGTGAAGAAATTAATGTTCCGCAGTATTCAGGTGTGATTTCGGCCCGTTCTTCTAAACGGAAGCACGACGAGAACGGGACGTTTCTCAGTGGTAAGTTTATATGTAGTTTGGCAGTAATGTGAGTTAGCCGGTTAGTAGAAGCTAACAGCTAACAGGCTAACAGCTGTGCGCTGGCTGTACACGTATACAACACAAATCCACGCATTTAGAACACTCAGTAGAAAATATATACGTAAATAATTAAATACTTACAGGTTGTGACCCAGAGGCGAAAGATGGTCCAAATAAAGTGGGTACGGCCCCGCCTTTAATAAATAATCGTTTGGCAGATCCCGCGTTGACTTCAGCTAGATTGAAGAAGCAGTCGTCAGTGAAATGGCGGGAACACAAACGAAGGTCGGAGCGAACTGATTTGGTATGGTATTAAAAATGAACTCTAACCACCGACGCTTTACATCCTCATCCCTCGGTAGTCCATGCAAAGTAGCTCCGCTATTGCAGAGCAGAAAACAACGTCTTCTAGACATGGAGACAACAGGAACCTAACTTTTTCAGGACAACTACAGCTGTAGTGTTTGAGGGCGGGGTCAAAGCTGTCGGCGAGCAGGTGATGAAGACCAGAGGCGGGGCTTTTTGTTATAAACCTACGTAGATTAATACAGGAAGTAATGTCTGGAATCACTAACGAGTCATTTCAGATGTTCAGAATCGATTCCTTCTTTTGGGAGTCAATAACTCCGTTTGCCGTGAGCTTTGATCTTTGCAGACTTTTTACATTCACACTCAGCTCTATATACACGCTACATGAAAGGGAATATTTGAAAAACCATAACAGGTGCACTTTAATGTCCTCGAGCCATTAGCATGGACGCTAGTTAACCGCCAATCCTGATACGTGTTTAAGAGCAAAGTAAAAAAAAGAAAGCAAAGCAAGCTTGTTTTAAATAAAAGAGAAGGATTAAAGAACTCTTTCACTGGCATGCTTCGTTTTAATTTCTCTCTTTTTGTCACCTTTGTTCCGTTTCACTCGTTCGGTTGAAAGACCTCACCAGTACTGGGAATAAAACCTGGAGGAGGTTTTATTTATTTATTTATTTCATTTATATTCAGCTCCTAAATCAGCTCATTTTGCCTTGAAAACCCCTGAGGCTAAAACACACATCAGAACACATTCTTCAATTTTATAGCTTTTACAGATCTTCTGTGATGTCGAGGAGATTAGCCCAAGGGTTATTACGTCACACCGAGACAGTGATGAATCGGTAACAGATTCATTGACGGATGGATGGATGGGTGAGTTTAAACGATGTGTGTTAATAAATGGATCAGTGGATGGGTAGATTAGTGACTGGATAGATGTGTGAATGTGTTGATTGGTGAATGAATGGATGGATGGATGGATGGATGAACAAAATGAAGGATACATGGTTTAATCAGTAGATGGATTGGTGGATTGATAGATAGCTGATGGATGAATTGGGAAACTAATGGCTGCAGGATAGATAAATGGAAGATTTGTAAGTGGATTCGTGGGCGGATGAATTGATTAGTGAATGGGTGGGTGGACGGATGGATGGATGGATGAGTGGATGGATGAGTAGACAAATTGGTTAATTGATGGATGGACGGATTTATGAATGATCGCTTGAATAGGTAGATTGGTGAAAGGATGAATAGATGAGTGGATGGATTGGTGAATAAGTGAATGGGTGCAGTAATGGATGGATGGATGGATGGATGGGTAAACTTATTGATAGAGAGATGGATGGATGAGTTGAAATGATGTGTGTTGGTAAATGGGTCAGTGGATGGGTAGAGTAGTGACTGGATGGATGTGTGAATGTGTTGATTGGTTATGATGATGTTCGTCCATCGGTGTCGATGAGGACCATTTACGTCATCTATTCACTTGGGAGGTGGGTCCGGAGATGGCTGATCAGTCCAATCCGGGCCCGGAAGAGTCTGTTGCAGTGAGGACAAGGATTAGCAGGTTGCTGACTGGGAGATGTGTAACTGCTATTCCTGAATTTGCGCAGAGCACATTTTTCAGCTGCGTCTGCCAGCCTTTTCTGCTCGAAGCCTGCCGCACCGGCATTGATTTGACTGCGCCAAGCAGATCTATCAGCAGCGACACTCTGCCAACTGCCGGGGTCAATGCCAAATTTCTTCTGCGAGGCCTTAAGGGTGTCCTTGAACCTCTTATATTGACCACCGTGAGATCTCTTGCCTTGCTGTAGCTCTCCATGGAACATCTTCTTGGGTAGGCGTTCTTCCGGCATGCGGACAACATGGCCGACCCATCGGAGCTGTGCCTATCCCAAACATTTGAGCGGAGTCTGCCAAATGCTACACTGGCTTTGGCAATCCTGGAGTTGACCTCATCGTCTATGTGGACGGCTTGTGATAGGGTGCTGCCGAGGTATGTGAATCTGTCCACATTTTTGAGCTTTTGGCCACTGACAGTGATGGATGGTTCCAGATAGTCTTTTCCCGGAGCTGGCTGATGCAGAACCTCGGTCTTGTTGGTGGAGATGGTTAGTCCGAAGTTGGTGCATGCTGTGGAAAAGAGGTCCGTGCTATATTGCTTGCCTGCCTCTGTACTGGAGTTGAGGGCACAGTCATCTGCAAACAAAAAGTCCCGAATGTATTCAACTTGGACTTTGGTTACTGATGATGACATAAATGATTTGTGCGTGAGTTGGATTAAAGTGTGGGAGAGTTGCGTTACGTCAGCCTCACTCTCTCGTCCAGGCCCCACACAGTCCAGTGGCAAGACATAGTCTAGACGGCTGGAATGGAGACTGGATGCAGTGGGTGATCAAGGTGTCCTACGTGTCTTGCCGTGCTCTTAGCGCTCCACGTCGCTTTGCTGGGTCCGTCTTCCTGCCCGTTGACCAGCTGATGGTTCCTTCGCGCAGTCCGCCGGATCCAGTCTTTACATGCTATGGGTGACAAGCCCTAAACTCACCGGCGGTTTGAGACCCGTCAGCTACCCTCAACCTGGTTTAGCCGGCCAGTCGAAGCCGGCGCCCGTGGTGTGGCCGCTGCGCATACTACAGCTTCTTGGAGCCACAGGTGAGAGCTGAGCGCCATGTGGGGACCAAAGGTGGACTAGCTACCCCCGCAGGAGTACGACTGCTCCCCCCACCAGAGGTACTACCCCTCTATGAGCACACCTTACACCACATTGTGATCACGTTGATTGGTGAATGAAAGGATGGATAGATGGATGGATGGATGGATGGATGGATGGATGGATGAATCGATAAAAGGAAGGACGCATGGTTTAATCAATAGATGGATTGGTGGACTGATAGATAAATGACGGATGAATTGGGAAACTAATGGATGCTTGATAGATAAATGGAAGATTTGTAAAAGTAGCCGATGTGGTCTCATGTAGATGATGTCATCGATTAATTTGCATATCAAAATGTGACACTTCAGAGTTTTCTCAAGCAGAGTCGCTCTGGTAAAGTCGATGAAGTTTAACGTTACAACGTCACGTCCGCGGGTGTTTTATCCCTCTTACACCACAGCAATGTGAATTGTTTGTTTATTCCATTTATTCGTACTTTCGTACTTTTTATCCATTTATCCGGAGCGTCTGCTGTACAAGTCCCTGTGAATGAGCTGTTACTATAGAAACAATGATGTATTATTAGAATGAACGCATCAATATAAACCTGTGGCTAATCTCCTGACCAATCAGAATCCAGAATTAAACAGCGCTGTGGAATAAAAGTGGTGTAAATGTTTCTTTTACTCCATATTTAGTCCATATTTGCTGTATTGCAGTTCATCCTGTCTTCTACATCTCCAACTATCTTCTGATCTGTGAATCTCATGTGGCCTGCGAGGGTAATCATCATCATTTGTTCAAAGTTATTATTTATTTATTTATTTATTTATTTATTCTCATTTTCTCGGGGTATCAGATGTCAGTGTCACACAGCAGTGTCTCTGTTGTGGGGAATCCCAGTCCATTCATCAGCGTGTCTATCTCCCAGCGGCGTGTTGTCTTATCTTCGGCTTCAGCCCTGCGCCGCCTTCTTTATAACGCGCTCTCAAAGCTTTCTTTCATTTTTCCGTGCGGTTTTACGTGCGGTCGCTCGGGGCTGTTAAGATAGGATGCGTAAACATGCCGTGTGACTTAAGTCTTTGACTGAGCGAGGACGTCACGCAGGAGAATTTAAAACGAAATCCAAATTAGCTGCCAAAACGAACACCGCTAGCACCTTAGCGTTAGCCTACACTTCTAAACGCTAGAAATAATCATCTCCTGTTGAAAGTACAAAGTAGTTTTTGTGCATTTTTGGTCATTTTGCTTGTTCGTAGTTTTAGCGGAAGAAAACAGTGTGTTTGGAGACCAGTAAATCTTTTATTTATTAAAGAAATGACACGGCGTGCTTTTTTACCTTTTATAGTTACGTTTAATGTCGGTGAAACGAGGTCCTGTTGTCGCTTACGTCTTTTTTCTCTCCGAAAATAACGCGGCTTGTCATGTAACCAGTTAGTCCAGAATGCAGCTGCTGGAGTCCTCACTATAATCAGAAGATACGCCCACATCACCCCGATCTTATCCACACTGCATTGGCTCCCAGTGA
Source organism: Ictalurus punctatus (assembly GCF_001660625.3). Taxonomy (NCBI): domain Eukaryota; kingdom Metazoa; phylum Chordata; class Actinopteri; order Siluriformes; family Ictaluridae; genus Ictalurus; species Ictalurus punctatus. Next base: position 25,642,652 of record NC_030430.2, read on the forward strand.
AATCTCGCAGTGATTATAAAATACAATTACTGACCTATAAAGCACTGAATGGTCTCGCGCCACAGTACCTGAGAGAACTTTTGGTCTTTTATGATCTGCCACGCCTACTTCCATCAAAAGGTGCAGGATATTTGTTGGTACCTGGAATAGTGAAGGCTACAGCAGGGGGAAGAGCTTTCTCTTACAGAGCCCCACAGTTATGGAACAGTCTTCCTATTAGTGTTCGGGACACACAGACACAGTCTCAGTGTTTAAGTCTAGACTGAAAACATATTTGTTTACTCAAGCTTTTTGTGAATAGTTTTGTTCTTAGGTAAAGGAGCAGATCTAGAGGATCACAGGTAGAGAGTGTTGAGGTGAACTGGGATGTTTGGATGCTGTCGCTCTTCCACTTTCACACCTTCACCCAGGTGTGTTGATGGTGGAGTGTCTGGTTACATTATGTCCCAGGAAGTCCTCATGTCTGTGTTCCCTTCTGGTTCTCTCTTTTAGTTATGAGGTCATAGCTAGACTTGCCGGAGTCCCTGCTTTCACTCACGCAAAGTACACTGTCCTTAACCATTACAGGACAATAACCATACCTAATAATCTCTCTCTCTCTCTCTCTCTCTCTCTCTCTCTCTCTCTCTCTCTCTCTCTCTCTCTGTCGAGCTACACATGATACTCCTGAGATACCAGTGATCCTGACTCCTTCTGCTCTCCGGACCTGCCCGATCCATCCTGATGCCCTACTCACTCATTAGGAAGTCACATGCTGCTGCTGAGGATGAAAGATCACTGAGATTACTGAGGACGGTTCCACTTAAACACCATAAAGATTATTTCTTTTCTTTCTTTCTTTCTTTCTTTCTTTCTTTCTTTCTTTCTTTCTTTCTTTCTTTCATTTCTTTTCCCTCTTACATTCCCTTCTTTTTATTTTTCTTTCCTTTTCTTTCCTTTTGTCTCTCTTGTCTTTCTTTCTTTATGAGTTTCTCTCTCTCTCTCTCTGCTCCTCTCACATCCATTCACTTGTATTCTCCTCTCTTTATTTGTCTTTCCTTTACTTCTCTGTCGCTCTGTCCTTCCATCCTTCCTTCACTGTGTATCTTTCCTTCTTATTCTCTCTCTCTCTCTCTCTCTCTCTCTCTCTCTCTCTCTCTCTCTCTCACTCAGTATATACACTCACATTGTTTCTCTCACTTTCTCACCATTGCATTCATCCTCGGATGATCCTCTCTTTATTTTTCTTTCTTTCTCTTGTCTCTCTGTGCTCCATGTCCTTCTTTATATATATATATATATATATATATATGTGTGTGTGTGTGTGTGTGTGTGTGTGTGTGTGTCTGATTTCTGTCCTCAGTCTATCCTTCCTTCCTTTCTTCTTTCTTCCTTTCCCACTCTCTCTCTTTATCGTTCTTTCTTTTTGGTTTCGGTGCAGAAGTAGTAGGAGAAGGTTTGAGGGGTGTAAGGATGTGAGTTGTGTATATTCGGCACCTTTACACCAGCAGACTGTTCTCTGGAGACGGGCTTTAGAGCAGCGTGTGGCATTAGATAGACACGCTGCTCAGACACGCTGCTCAGACATCACACACGCACTCATGCGGAACGAAGAGAACTTCAGTGGATCTTTCACCAACACGTACAAGGTCTTTCATCCTCAAAGGAGGTGTTTAGTTCACGGCCGAACTACAGCAGCCTCGGGCTACGGCTTATAATCGGCTCTCCTTTATTTATTTAATCAGACACGCACCGGCTACAAGAATGAAAGACATAATCCTTAAGAGGACGGAGCGAGAAAGCGAGTCTGATAAAAGACCGGAGTGGTTTTTAATATGTTTTATATTTCCGCTCCACTGATCTGATCGGTCGAGAGGCTTTCCAAGGACGCTCACGCTGTATTTCCTAAAGTATGTAGCGTGTGTATCACGCCGCTCGTCCGTGTTCGCCGCGTAAAAGTCCACTTTCTAGCGCGAAGCGGTTACCACGGTAGCGTCAGCGACGTCGGCGGCGGACGCGGCGACGATACGTTTTTTCAGGAATGTGACTTTTCGTATCACTTAAAATATAAAAGCTCGTCAGATGAAGATGAAAAGGAAGAAAGGAAGCCACTTTCACCAGAAGCACCTTTAACGGGATTGTACAGATCCGTGTGAGCTCGCTAGCCAGATATAAAGCGAGCGTAGCTTCTCCGGGATGTGTTCACGCTAGCAATTGTCCATATTGGGACCGATATGTCACTTATTCGGTATTAATAGGACGTGTATAGAGGCGACGCGGCGCTCGCGGCCGTGTGGTCCTACTGAATGTCGGTGCGGTTGTGATTAGCTACGATTAGCTACAGCGCCCGGCCCGCGGCCTCACTGCTGCCGCTGCTGCGTATTAACCGTCCAGTTACTAATGAACAAGTGCTTCAACGCTGGAAAAGATGACTAATCAACTCGTTTTTTTAATTACTTATCAACCAGTTCAAATCACACACACACACACACACACACACACACACACACACACACATAGGAAGCACATGCTGCAGACACGGCACAAAATCAAGTCTTTCTGACTGAAAAGGAAGTGACGAGTTTCAACGTCAAATCAGATTTGAGGGAAATTTTTCTTTCTTTCTTATTTTCTCCTTCTTTCTCTTGGACACGCCTCTTTCATTTATCTTATTTGTCTCTGTCTTTTCTTTTATCTCACTTTTCATTACTTTCTTTCTTTCTCTATTTATCTATTGAAATTATTTTCCTGCTTTTTTCCTCTCAGATCGTCCCCCTCTTTTTATCTCTCTTTTTTTTTTTCTTCTTTTGTTTCTCTCTCTGTCTTGCCTTTCTTCCTTTCTTTCTTTCCTTCTTTCCTCATTCATTTACTTTTTTCCTCACCTGTCTCTCACAGTCTTTCGCTCGGGTTTCCCGTCTATTCATCTACCTTCCTTTTTCTTATTCTTTCTGCCCTTCTTTCCTCTCTCCCTACCCTTCCTTCGCTCTCACCCTCTTTTCTCAAGTTTCTTTCTTTCTTTCTTTCTTTCTTTCTCCTTTTTCTCACATTCCTTCTCTCGGATCGTCCTCTCTTTTTATCGATCTTTTTGTTTTCTTTTGTTTCTCTTTCTTTCCTTCTTTCTTTCTTTCCTCATTCATTTACCTTTTTTCCTCACCTTTCTCTCACAGTCTTTCGCTCGGGTTTCCCGTCTATTCATCTACCTTTCTTTTTCTTATTCTTTCTGCCCTTCTTTCCTCTCTCCCTACCCTTCCATTCTTTCTGCTTTTCTCACATTCTTTCTCTTGGACACTCCTCTTTTACTGATCGTTTTTTTTTGTTGTCTATGTCTCCGTCCTCCCTTTATTTCTCTATTCCTTTCTTCCTTCCTTCCTTCCTGTATGTATCTAATTAAATGATTCTTCCCCTATTCATTCACTGATTGATTTTTTTTCTCTTCTTTCTATTCATCTATCTTTCTTTAGTCTTTCTGTCTGTCCTTCCTTCTTTTCTCTCTTGCAGTGAAGGAAGAGGGTTTTTACTGAGTGTGCAGTTAGCAGTGATTGTGACCTTTAGGCTTTTTTTTGTTGTTGTTGTTGTTGTTTTTTTGTTGCTAACATCAAAGGCGGTTTAAACGAATAGAGGCGGCGGGTTAACCCTCCCGGCGAGTTCATTTAAATTGCTAAAATAAAGAGGTCGGACGTGAAGAGCGTCTAAAGGGAAGATCCTGTGTGTCATCCGATCGGTCTGATGGGGAGAACATGGAGTATTCTATCCAACCATCATATTTAGCATCAATCCATCCATCCATCCATCAATCCATCCATCCATCCATCCATCCATCCATCTCTCTATCTCGTCATACGTTCAACCTTTGTAGTCCATCCATCAACCCATTCATCCATCTGTCTATCCACCCTTCAATCCAACCATCACTATTCATACCTCTATTCATCCATGCATCTTTCTGTTCCTCCAACCATCTATTAATAAACCCATCAGTCTATCTATCCACGGAGTCGTCCATTTATCACTTTTATCCCTCTATCACTCCATCCATCCACGACCTATCCATGCCTTCGTACATTTACGCATCTATTCATCCATCCATCCTTTCTCTTTTTCTATCTATCCATCTATCAATCCATCCAGCATTCAGTTGATTCACCCATCTATCTGTCCATTTATCCTTCCATCTATCTACTCAACCATCATTCTTTATCCATCTATTCATCCATGCATCTATCGGTCCTTCTAATCTATGCATCTATCTATCTATCTGTCTATCTATCCATCCATTCATCCAGCCTTCTGTCTTTATAAGCCTCCACCCATTATTATTTATCCCACTAGTCACCCATCCATTTATCTGTTCTTCCAATCCTTTATTCATCCATGAGTTTCTCTTTATCCTTCCATCTATCTATCTATCTATCTATCTATCTATCTATCTATCCCTGAAAAATAATATTAATTGTCCTTTTTGTCTCTCACTCTGTGTCTGGAGCAAACGCTCATTGGCTTTTTGCTCTTTTAATCAAATGAGAGAATGAACAAGAGTAAAGGAGAAAGAGAGGGGGAGAGGGGGGAGGAGGAGGGAGGAGGGAGGAGGGAGGAGACAGACGATCGCTGAGCCGCTGGAGGTTGAGGACGGAGTCTCAGAGAGACAGACATCTCGGTCAGCACTGCTCTTTACATCACACGTCTCCTTTCATCACCAAATTCACTCGTCTCCTGCTCTCCCTCGCTCCTCTGAAATGATCTGGGACTCTTCTCTCCTTCGGCTCGCCTGTGTAACACCTGCCGTCTTCTCGCTGTAAGGTAAGAAGCGCCGGTCCTCCGTCAGATCCGGCGCGCTGGGATTACGAGTGCGCCGGAGTCGTCTGGGATTTTTATTTATTTTGTGATTACAGATGAAAGGTGCTGAAGAACAAAATGGCAGCAGATTCATAACGGATCCTTTACAGCTTCGGCTAGATCCCGCCGAGAATTAACAGTGCTTCTGGCTTGGTTTGTCTTTTGTTTGGTTCTGTGTTCTAGATGAGCAACTTCGGGTCCGATCCGTAAATGCAGTAGTGTTTAGTTTTTCCGTCTCTTCCGGATTAGCGTAAACATTTTCACGTGAAGACTCACGGTTCAACGTGTCGTAGGATCTCTAGCAGTCGTCACCAACCCTGTTCCTGGAGGTCTTTTGAACCTGGCCATCTAATCATTGCTTTAAGAAGACGTTGATCGACTAGAACAGGTGTGATCGATTTTGGTCGTTGGTCACCGATGATCTAAAGCCTCATGTTACAGTTATTCCCATTACAGTTAGTGTCCGAGGTGAGCTTCATCACATGAGTGGGCTTTAAATGGACACGTACATGTGATAAACTTTTAGAACTTAGACCAAACCAGACCAATCCCAACCCCAAACTTAAACACGCTCCGCTGTATGGACAATATTGAATTAAAAGTATGTGGGGGAGGGGTTGGGGGGCGTGGGGGTGGGAGGGGACTCGTTTGTTTGTTTGTTTGTTTTTTTAAATAAACCGCCTAATAGACTGTCACAGACGACGTGTAACGACACCACGGGACGATCGTCTGGATGACGGATTTATTTTAGGTTGAGGAAAGTCACTTTTTATTTTTATTTAAACGGCGCCTTTGAACAGTCCTCACAAAGCAGCTTGATAGGAATGTGGATTTAGATTTAGACTCGCGATGGACGAGCCAGAGGCGACAGCGGTGAGGGGGGAAAAAAACCTCCCTGAGACGACATGAGCAAGAAGGAACCTTGAGAGGAACCGGACTCGAAAGAGAACCCTCTTCACAGCGGGGGGGTTCTCATGCGCGCTTACCGTGTGTGGAATTCGTGCTAATCTTGTATACAGTATATAGAAAGGTATTGTGTTGAAATCTGTATGATTTACTCTTGCTGATCTAATTTGTACGGTGTTGTCGCTACACCCAGCACTATTACATGCGTTGTACAGAAAAATAACTTTATTCAAACTGTTATGGGTAAATAAAAAGAATAAAGCTGTGTAAAAGGAACTTTTCCGAGCTCGCGACGATCTACAGGACGGTATCGGTGCGAGGACAGGAGAGGAATCGATTGGTGAACGAGACTCCGAACATTCATAAACAAAGCAATGAAACACTCCGTGTGGCGCTGTTATGGTAAAATAATCACCTACGTGGTGGTGCGATGAAGCGGAGGTACTGTTACCATGGCGATGGACAATGGTGATTATTATTTTTATTCATCTTGTACTTTGTATCCATTTAGAGTTACCAAAACAAGTTCTCGCTAATAAAATAGCAGCTGTAAACAGTCATATAAACAGGTTCTCCGTCCTGAACTTACACCGACGTCTCCTTCTACACACGTCATACAAACACGTTTCTCTGCGATCTGTGCTAACGACGGGGTTTCTACATCAATTCTAACATTACTGACATAAAACAAACATTGCATTCTCTCTCTCTCTCTCTCTCTCTCTCTCTCTCTCTCTATCTCTCTCTCTCTCTCTCTCTCTCTCTCTCTCTCTCTCTCTCTCTGTCATATTTGTTCCTTAACAGGAAATGCCATCGTATTACATTAAAATGGCTGTCATGCTTTAAGATCCACTCCCGTAGCAGAGACCGACAGTTAAGCGGTTAAACTGAGAAACAAAAGTTCACCTGCTGCCGTAAAAACCTGAGTAAACTCAGCTGGAAGATGACCTCCGTTTCAACTCAAAAAAGTTACAAAAGTTTTTACAAGTTTTACTAGTCAAGACAAACGATCAACTTGAGTTGGAAATCCAAATCTTGTCATGACAGCTGGAGTTAAGAGATGAAGAAAATCCACATAACTTAAATGGGGCTATCGTGCTTTACAGTGTTGGAGAGGATATAAAAGCCGCTCGCCCTACTGCTAGCACTACTGCTAAATGCTAACGTGTCTGTATGAGATGTAACGCTTATAACGTTTTTTTCCTGACACTGAAATATACGTTTCTGCATATGCTACAACATGTTTGTTTTTGTTTTGTACGTTTATATAAACCCTGACGTTCACGTTTTATTGATGCTAGTTACATCTCATAATTGTACAATTCTGGATTCTGATTGGTCATCAGCTGGTGATTAATTCTCTAGAACGGCAGCTCTGATAGCAGCGCCGGTTTATATAAACGTGCTCGCTCTGATGCTCTGATGCGTTTTCGTTTCTATAGTAACGGCTCTTTCGCGGGGACGTCTGCGGCCGACGCTCTACTGATGATAAACGGATTTCTTTTTTAAATCATTAATACAGTGAGGTTTTCGGTGAGGAGAAATGCTTTTATGTAGAGTTTACGGAAGGAGTCTCCAGTGTCAGCACCGTGTAATGGTCAGAGGTGAAGCTGTAGCTTTAACTAAGTTTTCCCACATCTTCAAGACAGACGAGTTTACTCTGTTTTTGCGGTTTCTAGGTAACATGACAAGTTTTTGGGGGGGTTTTTTCTCGTCTTATTAACTTCAAGAGAGAGAACATAGTCCAAGTGTTCTTTAATCCAGGGGTTCCCAAACTTTTCCAGGGCAAGACCCCCGAATGGCATTACCATTTGACCGAGGCCCCGCTTTTGCAAGATTTTTAATGTGTTGCAAGAAGACACATTAAAAATACAGACTTCTGAATACATCCCCCCTTTTTTATTAATAATTACATCTTTACATTACATTACATTAGGAATTATATAAATATACAAATATATATATATATATATATATATATATATATATATATATATATATATATATATATCATGTATTTATTTATTTTTCACACCAAATTGTTGAGGCCCCCCGGGCGCCCCCTGGTGGCCACCAAGGGGGCCGCGGCCCCCAATTTGAAAACCACTACTTTAATAAATGTGGAATGTTGTAACCGCTGTGGTGTAAGAGGAATAAAACACTCGGGGACGTGCTGTTATTCAGTGTGGTAACATTATTCATTCATCACACCACTCTGTCAGTGATTTGGAGTATTTTATTAGCTACATAATCCTGTATACTAATGCTAGTTTAGATAGCAAATAAAAGCACTAAACTTTTCCACTTGAAAGTCAAATAAAATAATAAAAAGAAATCAGCTAAAACAAGATGTTTATCCTTACTTCTGTCCTCTGGCCTTCATCTTGTGACTGGAAGCTATAAATCACTGGCGTTTTTATTTCCCTGCTTCTTTATAAATGTCTTTGTGTAGACCATAAATTACAGGAAAGTCTTCTTTCGGCTGGGAAGAAAACGACCGGATCGAAATCTGTGGCACAATTGGTTAAATTATCCAAAAGCCAAGTATTTAAGTGTGTGCGTGTGTGTGTGTGTGTGTGTGTGTGTGTGTGTGTGTGTGTGTGTGTGTGTGTGTGTAAGAAAGCCTGAGCAAAGCCTTGATACAAGTGACATTAGCGAACGGACTGAAACACTGAATCCTCTTGTTTATCAGTCAGCAGCTAAAGTCCGGTGGTTTTCACGCGGTTTTCAAAATCGTGCTGAGGAAAAGAAAAAAAAAAAGACATAGCGGAGCTCGCCCCTTTCCTTTTCGTCCAGTTTCATCCGTCATCGTTTCTCACATCCCTTAAAAACCCATTCGATTCTTGTCACAAACGTACAGCCATGCTCGAATGAAAATACACCCTCCTTCAAATTGCATGTTTTCATTTATCAGGGCCTAAGTAGAAATTGTGCGGGTCCTCACCAACTTCTATAAACAAACAAACAAATAACGTTTATTTAGGGCCTGAAAAAGAAAAACACAGAATTGAAGGAGGGTCGTTGATGATTCCTGGTTGAGAAATCCACCATGAAGCGTGCACTCTGCCTGCTAGACTCTTCTTTATAATATTCGTGAGTTGATTTTAATTTTAATAATAATAATAATAATAATAATAATAATAATAATAATAATAAAAAGTGCATAGCTAGGTTAGCTAGCGTGAGTGAAGTAGGGTTGCGGTGGAGAAGAAGCGATTTAACTGAAGGTTCGTCTGTAAGTGTAGCACACGAGTGCTTGGTCAGATTATCCTTCAAACCCTCTGGATGGGTTGTTTATATGAGAGCGCATTATATTCATTTCACAATTCAGAACGGCGAATCAAAAGCGCGATAAAACCGGCTACGTCCCCCCGATACACGCGTTATGATTTACGTTTTCACGCGTTCACGTTTCATCGTATCGCAATCGACATCGAAGGACAACAACGCTATTTCCTTCCTTCCTTCTTCCGTACGCGTTTCCTGTCGCTGAAGTTTTCCGGCTTTAAAAGTGAGTCTTTGTGTTTGAAGGTTGTGGAGTAGACGCTGTTGGAAAACCCAGAAAATCCTGGAAACCTCAGAGTCACGAATGCGTGCAGGTGATGTTAATAATCTGGACGCGGAGCTCAGAAAATCCACTTAATCCACTTAACCCGACTCTGAATACCAGGAACTTTCCCTCTGTATACGTGTTGACTTGACCTTCGGACTCACGGCCCTTAGAGACTCCCGGAAGAGTCAAACTGAAACGTAAACCTTTCTAAACTACATTATGAATGCTGAACACGTCTATTTGTAATTCCGGTGTATGGTTTTAGCGCTTTTCTTTCTAGAATTGCTCCAAATTTCAAATTCATTAGGGTCAACATGTGAAATGAATTCACGTGTCATTTTGCTTATGTCAAAGATCACGTTCCTCTGTAGAGCCTGTTGACACATCTTTACACACACACACGCGCGCACACACACACAATAATAAGTCGTAATAAATCAGCCTCTCAGTGTGAAACATCCTCTCAGTTAATTCACATGTGGTGCGTTGGTCATTTGAAAGTATTTGTTTGGAAATGAAGTTGATTGTGATGAGTAAAAACAGGTGGCAGTAATCAAATCTGCGTATTTACACGTTGCCAGAGATAAATGAAGTGTCCTTTCACTGGTGAAGCAGGTGTTTAATGTAACAGATCAAACCTGACTAACATGCTACTCTTCCTGTTTGTCCCTCTCTGATGAACGAGCAAATGTCACCAACACACTCGTGAATTATTCATGAGGGTGTTGAACACTGACATGCTCTTACATCTGACTGACACTGAAATCCTCCCAACCCTCCCCAAGGTCATTAAAGCATGTATGTGTGTTTTGCTTCAAAGCCTCCATTTCCACCTCCATCTCCTTCCCATCAAAATAATATATTGAGGCTGTGAGAAAATATGTTTAAGCTACAGGGTAATACATTTGAGCCACAAGATAATATATTGAAGCCACTATGAGATAATATATTGATGCTACAAAGTAATACATTGAGGCTATGAGATAATATATTGACGCTACAATGTAATATACTGAGGCTATGAGATAATATATTGAAGCCACTATGAGATAATATATTGAAACCACCATGAGATAATATATTTAAGCTACAATGTAATATACTGAGGCTATGAGATAATATATTGAAGCCACCATGAGATAATATATTGATGCTACAAAGTAATACATTGAGGCTATGAGATAATATATTGACGCTACAATGTAATATACTGAGGCTATGAGATAATATATTGAAGCCACCATGAGATAATATATTGACGCTACAAAGTAATACATTGAGGCTATGAGATAATATATTGACGCTACAATGTAATATATTTAAGCTACAGGGTAATACGTTTGAGCTGCAAGATAATATAGTGAAGCTACAATGTAATATATTGAAGCCACTATGAGATAGCATATTGAAGCTACAAAGTAATACAGTTAGGCCACGAGATTATACATTTGAGCCATGAGATAATATATTGAAGCTACAATGTAATATACTGAGGCTATGAGATAATAAATTGAAGCCACCATGAGATAATATATTGAAGCTACAATGTATACAATTGAGGCCACGAGATAATAAATTGAAGCCACCATGAGATAATATATTGAAGCTACAATGTAATATACTGAGGCTATGAGATAATATATTGAAGCCACCATGAGATAATATATTGAAGCTACAATGTATACAATTGAGGCCACGAGATAATAAATTGAAGCCACCATGAGATAATATATTGAAGCTACAGGGTAATACGTTTGAGCCGCAAGATAATATAATGCAACCACCATGAGATAATATATTGACGCTACAATGTAATATACTGAGGCTATGAGATAATATATCGACGCCACAAAGTAATACATTGAGGCTATGAGATAATATATTGAAGCTACAATGTAATATATTTAAGCTACAGGGTAATACGTTTGAGCTGCAAGATAATGTAGTGAAGCCACCATGAGATAATATAGTGAAGCTACAATGTAATATATTGAAGCCACTATGAGATAGCATATTGAAGCTACAAAGTAATACAGTTAGGCCACGAGATTATACATTTGAGCCATGAGATAATATATTGAAGCTACAAGGTAATACATTGAGGCCACAAGATAATAAACTGAGGCCATGAGATAATATATTAAGGCCACGAGGTAATACACCGAGCCATGACAGATTATATTGAATAAATCACTCACTATTTAAGTAAACTGAAGATTCCCACAGCTCCGCCCCTTTATGCGTCCTCCTATTGTGAACTCATCGTTTGCCTTCTGTTTGTTCTTGAAGCGCTAATTTGATTTCAGTTGTCGCTGTGTCAGGAACACTCAGTGCCAGTATGGCCATGACCCTCATCTGCTCCCACTATGTTTCAAAATGTCAGCATTAATGGCGTCTTTGTCTCCTTGTGCGCAGGTTGAATCATCTATCAGTCACACACACACTCAGTCTTTAAAAATTCAGCTCGGATGAAGCTCCCTTGACTGATTAGGGTTTTTTTTTTTTCATTTATTAACCAGTTGTGCTGAAAGAGCGTGTAGGGACGGACGTATCAGTAGCAGCTCTTGACCGTAGATTGATGCTAAACGCTTCTATCTAGTGATTTCGAGTTTGGGCGGTTGACAGTCGACAGCATGCAGTCACCCAGCGTACAGTCTGGCAGCTTGTTTTGAGCGGTCCTGGATGTACGTTTGTTCAGCTGTGTTCAAGGTAACATCATTAACCAGGGTTGCCAGGTTCCAGCAAAATTTCCAGGTTGGAATGTTGGGACTATTTTTGGTTTCAGAGAAATTGTCTAGAACTCGCTGATGATATGGGGATAAAAGAATCAGAAATACGCATGATGTTATGCACGGTGTATGAATTAACTCGAAACAAAACGTCTCTATCTCTAGGATATCTCTAGTAAATTCTCCGTTCCTCGGGCCACTGATGAGTGCTCCCTTTATGCTCACAGTGATGCTACACGACTAACATGAGACTGAGGTCATGTGAATGGGTCATGGTCAGGTTATGAAGTTCAGCTACTCTCTGAGGTTTTGAAAAGTCATGTGCTGTGATGTGGGTCGTTTGTTTAGAAAAAAAATACAGGTCACTGATTTCTAACTTTTAACCCTAATTTCTAACTTCTAACCCCAACTTTAACTTCTAACCCTAATTTATAACTTAAAATTAGCTAGAAACCCTCACTTTAACTACTAACCTTAATTACTAACTTCTAACCGTAACTTCTAACCCTAATTTCTAAAACTTTACCTACTAACCCTAACTTTAACTTCTAACCCTAATTTCTAAAACTTTACCT